>NW_013668912.1:98088-109129 GCF_000517525.1 Limulus polyphemus | reverse complement strand
CTATTCTAATTGGTATAACATAAACAGAAAGTAGTTTAATAAAATTTTGAATGTAAGACACTAAAACCTTGTGTCATGCTTAGTAAAGGGTACCCCTGCCGAAAAAGTTAAGTGTGTCGCGCCGCGTGGTCCTATTTTGTGGGGTTGCCTCGCTGGGCTTCATGGTTAGTGTCGGCCCTTCTATCGACTCTAGGATGTGCAACACCCTCTTCTGTAGTGGTATCTACACCAGCAGTAGCCATATCTACTTATTTCTAACTTACACTACTTATAGTACTTCGGCTGACTTTCTTACTTTTCAGGCTTTCTTTACTCTAACCAACCTGTGGTTAGCTACTCCAAAAATCCTCGAGACTGCTCCAGTTGTAAAGAGTAGCGCCCTTGTGGGCTTAATTGTTGTAGTTTTAATTAAAACTATTTGTTACACCAAATTTATTTGTTGGAGGATTTGCCGTGATGAGTGGAGCCACAATCGCTAACTCAGGTAATTTACAGTTAGAACAAAGAAACAGAGCCCAAGACCAATAGTGGCCTGAATAATCAAGGGAAGTCTAAGAAATTTCCTTTCAGAGACATAAAAAGGAGTATGATGATTAGTGACCATTTGTTCAGTCTTATCAATCCTTTTGTTTTTCCTCCTGTACAATAGCCACTGACGAAGGTACTCATCCAACTGACTAGTTCTAGTATCGAAGGGCTTTTTGGGTAGTGACTTGTTGGAGACAAAAGATACTACTGAAATGCTATTCTTACACACACCTCTAATTTAGATTCCAAAATGGCGAAATTAAGAGTACTGTTTAAAAATTATAAAACATCTACACTTCACGTGATTGTTATCAATTAACTTGCTATGTAGGTTGAATTAATTAGAAATGATTGATATGATCTCCCCGATTGATTTGATTTTGACAACAGTATATCAAAGCACAGATTATAAATACCTTAATCTTAAGTGAATGCTTAAAAAGATTTAGATTCTGCTTACCACATACTCTCTAATTTTAATTATCGTTGTGTTTTGGGCTGCACTTATCAAGCGCCTTTATTATTTTCTAAACTATTTAAAACATTTTTGTACTTTATTACAATTAGTTATATTTGTCTAATATACTATTATCATTGAAAATTACTTGTCTAGTGTACCACAATCCTTGGCTTATATCAATTTTTAAAGGCATCGGTTTAGTATTAATGGTAGCTGTCTAGTCTATTACAGGTATTATATACACGATGTTAGAAAAACAGGTAGGTTCCAAAAGTCTCGAGAGAAATGAATAAAAACACTATAACTCGAGCGCTTTCGAAAGGTGGACCTTTCTTCTTCATGGGCAAACAGGTATTATATATATATATATATATATATATATATATATATATCCATTCAGTTTAGTATAACTACTCAAAATAGTGTGCGTAGTTGATGAAAATAATTGTTAATCAGTTGTTCACAAACTTAAATTTCTGAAAAATCATACTGGTTTATTTTAATCAGAAGTGGACAAGACGAGGACGAACTTTAGTACACAAAAAAGTAGACCTTTGCCTTGAAGCCTACGACCGGCATGACGTTGCGGTTGTAGGCTGCACTCTATCTACTTATTCCCAGCAGTACGACTTTACTGTGGAACTTCAAATTATTACAAATCATTAAAGTTTAATACATATTTCCTAAGTTGTTTAAAGTTTTTATTTATTCTATCACTATTTAAATACTTATCTATATTTTCAATTTTATTTAATATTCAATAGTGATGATAAATGCATCTTACTAAACACATTATATTTAGAACAGATATAGTGTGTATATGTTTTGGAAAACAAATTCAATAAATTGAAAAAAAATTATAATGAAAACTTGTGTTACACGTTGTTGGTGGCAAGCTGTTTCACAAACTACTGAACAGTACAGACTTAATTAGAAGTCAATTGAACTACACCTGTTAAAAGCTATGATGTAATGTTTCAGATTTTTACACATGAAGTGTATTATAATTATCTTTCCTAGACATTTGGCTTATGAATGACAAAAATAAGGCTTACTTAATTTTGTCCACTGTTTTTAAGTCACAAATAATTTAAAACTAATACACAAGCTAGAAATATACCACCTTATTGTGGTAATGATGCATATCTTGAAATTGAAACCCATTTTTATGAATTTTAAATGTTTTGTACATGCATTATATGACAAATTTTTAAATAAAAGTTAATATTTTACCAAATTTTCCACAAAAACGAAATAACAGTTATCACTGAGTGAATTTTAATTTCATAATAAGTACTCACTATGGCAAAATCTTCATTATTATTTTTCAGATGTTTGAGATGATTTTAAAACAAAAAAATCAATAAACTACCAATACTATTTTACAAAATCTTGATGATCAATGCATCATGTGTATGCAACTTAGTTACCATGTGATTACTTCTTGTTTATACTAAAGGAGCTAATACATGTACAACAAACATACCAATAAATCATAAGACTGCTAGATGAGATACTAGTACCTAAAAAAACCATAATATTACAATCATATGAATACATCCTGCACAAAACATTTGAAACAGGAGATTGCATTTTGAGTCACTTATAAAAAAGTTTCAATTTCAACTGCAACTCATCAATAAAGTAGGAGAACTTTAAAGTGCAAGGTCTGTAAAAATAAAAATAAAATAAAAAATAAATAAAAAAGTAAAAATAACTAAGTATTTAAAAAATCAAAAGATACAAACATAAAAAAACAATAGGAAAAACTAAGCAGGAGGTGGAAAGATAATGAGTTAAAGAATTTCAAATAAAGGATATCATAAAAATGATGTTCTTAACTAAATCTGTAATATCCTCTGGTTAATGTAATATTTGATCTCTGGATGGTAAACAACAACCAAGTCCATCTAAAGGACTGTCAACTTCCATGTTTAAATTTACACAATACTATGTTATTCTTCAAATGATCATATCTTTTCCTTTATATAATGAATAAACAAACATGATTTAGTGAATACTTAAATACATCTTGCATAGCAAGATATAAAGATTACCAAACCTTATCCTCTGAGTGACTAAATCATTTATTTCTTAAACAAATGAATGAACTTTAACTGTAATGAAAACAGATGTTTACATTATTTTACAACTTACTAGTATCAGAAATTATCAGGGTTTTCTTTCATTTCTTTAGCAAGTCGTTCATGTATTATATTTAACAGTGCAACTTCGCTTGATGGTAGATTGTAACTAACAAACACTTGTTTTCCTGTTTTCTGACTGAGTTTCAGTGCCAAACTAGATGATAATGTATCTATATGATCTCCCAGTAAAAATGTGGAACTAGGTAGTTTATCATATGGAGTTTTCATAGCTAGAGCTAGATTATGTAGTTTGTTGTCTTGTCCAATCCACAAAAAGAAACTGCCAACCATCTTCAATACAAAGAACTCAACAGTACTTCCAAATACAGTTTCTGAAAATTGATGTGTCCTCAGCGTTGGTAGAATTAAAAGCTGAGCAGAATCTTTACAATTCATTTCGTTGCCAATTCCAAAAAATTGCTATGCAATTTATTTTCTGTTTTTTATAAATCTGAAAATGAAAAAATATTGTAATTATAGCTTATAACACTACCTCACTATAGTGATTTATGGGATGATTATTTTCCTTACGGAGTTTTGCAAATATAAATTAATATGTAGAAAAGAATCAACAAATACTTTAAAAGATATTTCTCAATGTCTTAGAGAAAGATGGATGAAAGTGATTAATTATTTACATATTTGCACCAGAGCACATTTAAACTTGCTGTTAGTTATGCATTCAATCATATCACAAAATCAAGATACCTACAGTATTTCTGGTGTGTAAAATTTACCACATAAACACAGTTATACTACACTTAAGGTTTGTCTTTATATAGTCAAATGAAGAAAAGAGCAGAACTTATAGTTTATTTCTACATCATAAAATACTGTGGTCCTTATATCATATAACCTTAACAATTAGACTATAAATTCTCAAAATTTGGACATCTGTAACATTTCCCAAAATCTACCACTTTTGTGCTTACATTATAAGAATGTATGGCATACCCTCTCAGAATATCAGCTGTTTATGCGTAATATTATTATTAAATATATTAATATTTTTAAACACTATTAAGTAGATGATGTTTATTACATTATTTTGAACTAAAATGGGATATCTAACCTACATAAAAGACAGCGTGTGCCACATTACGCTTGATCTCTTGAAATAGGAGTCATAAGGGCCAAAATAGTTCGGTTACTGTCTTTCCATTATGATTTTATTTGCAAGGGGACTTTGAGGGGTGTGTGGGTGGGGTGAATGTTGGGATCACCTAGTCTAAAACCAAGAGCATAAAATCTATCATGAAAGTAAAACATTTAGTAAAAGTATCAATTCAATTTTAAACTTAAATCATTTCTGAATTAAGCTATTTTCTGTTATATCACCAATGTTTTTAATAAAAAACAAACCTCTTTAATCAACAGAGACTCTAAGTTACGAAATCAACAAATATATTTCCAGTTTTTTTGTCTAAACATTTGATTTTATACGTTCAGTACACAGACTAACAACAATATTAGGTAGTGTTACCAAAAACACACTGGCTTTTCTATATAATATAAGTTGTTAATTTAACTGATTCTTACCAATACTTATTTCATGAATATGCCACAAATTCATTTCATGAATGATCTTAATTTTGATTGGCTCACACAAAAATCTACTGACATCTGACTGCCTCAAATGCACTTTTCTGCCTCTTCATTGGTCAAGTTTGATTTTACAAAATTTATTTATCTCAGTTACATATTAAACGTGAGGTTAAGGTATGCTATTGGGTGGAGGTGGTAGTACTTGCTCCGTCATTTTGAATGGGACATATGCTAATAATTTATCATTTCTTTTCTATATTACTGTTATCACATTTTTCACAACACTCCTGTTTCATTGAAATATATACACCATTACTTTGTTATTACTATTGTCTGTAAACATACTTTGTAGACACCATAAAAGGGCATGCTAATGCATTTTCAGTTAAAAACAATGCAAGTTATCAAGCAGTAAAATATAAGACTGAGGGACTTGTTAAAGCAAGAGATTTAAGTACATAACCAAATGCAAAAAATATAGTTTTGAGATTAACTACTACTCAGTATACCTTTGACTTCCCATGATTTGTAGTTCAACTACAAATCATGTGAAGTCAAAGGTATACATATTACAAACTCTTTGTGATATCCAAAAACTAAATTAATAAACTTCACGTCAAATACTAGTTATTTATACGCTAATTTACTTATAATGAGGTATTGATTATTTTTAGAAAAGTGCTTGAAGATAAAACTTATAACAATAAAAATCAGTACAAACATTTGTAATCCATTCAAAGTTGAATCTTTACACTTTACAACCAATGTAAAAATATCCAATGATGTTCAACATTTAGCTTATACAGGCTACTGTTCTACTAGAATTATAACAGTGGAAGAGCAAGATAAACCCGCTTGGTTCACAACAAATAACATTGCCTTCTATATTTAGTTATATTTAAATATATTTAGTCACTAGGCCTACATATTAACAATAACACACTACTGTGAGTGTGTGTGTGCTAGAACCACATGGTATAGTTATACAACATGAACGTTTTTAGGCCTACATTAACCATTTTATGCAGTTAAAATTTACTAATAGGTTGCAAATATATACATATTATGTATTTTGTTAACTTAAATATACATTCATTATAAGAGTACAAGTAATATTTATTGAAACATCCCATCACCTAACTTATTAGTTGCGTATTCATATTCGATTAAAGCGACCTCTAAAAAAATATATTATTTTTAAATTAAGAAATAAAGAAAGAAGATTCCGGGATTGTCATGATTGAAATAATTTTTAATTTCAACTTTCCGTAATTAGTACAGAATATAGTCTTATTCAGATGTATTCATGTAATATTTTTTTCTAGCATTCATAAAGTTTTTGCATGTAGTTAATCACATCTGTGTTGACTGGATGTCTCAAGGTCGCAAACCTGTGCTAATCCTTTTACACAGGTAATGGCTGGCTATATATTGCAACATTCGTGCTTGAATCTCAAGCTAGTGTATATATGTTTCTCTACACACTTCTTTGGAAGTAGCTTATTCAAACAGGCAATACAGAAACATGAAAACATGGCTTGGGCTAACATTATGTGTTCAACAGTGGTTGAAGTATGTAGACTGTGGACTTGGGATACATGACTTTTGTTATTTCACACAAGTATTTAAGTTATTTCAATAGTTCTGGCTCTCTTACTCATGATCTATTGTGGTCGTTGTTTATTATTTTGCAACAATCAACTCAAATAGCCAGACGATACAAAAGAAGAATCCTGGCCAGTAATTGTTTAATAAAGAATTTTATGTTTAAAACTACACTTATGTTTGATTGTTTTCCTCTATGTTCCGTTTTCAATTTATTATGAACTTAACAGTTCTGAACATGAAATTTATGGTAACTTTTTGGCTTTTCTGTTAGACGTTACTGCACCTCAATACCACAAGACGCATACACATGTTAATTTGTGGTATAAAAGACACACAAAATAAATATCCTGGTCTATGATAACATGGCAATTATATGCTGCATATGTAGATTATGGTTAAAAAGGCAGACACAGGCTATTTATCCTGGTCTGTGGTTATATACAATACGTATTGTTGTGTCAGCCCAGATGACCAATACACAGTGCAGGTGTTGTCCTGAAGGCATAAGAGACACACACTAGACATTTTATTTTGTGGAACACGATATGCACAGACACATTATAAAAGAAACATTACATATGATGACACATGATATCATAGAGTAGTATAATATATACATGTGCTGGCCTGTGGTCAAGTGGGAGAAAAATACAACAGTTGTTGGTTTGTAACCATATGGCAGATGCATACAACTTATGTTGTCTGTATTCGCGTCACAGACGCACACACTACGCTCATGGTTACTTGAGAGGCACGCATGCACGTGTTAGCTTGTTTCCATGTTGATTTATGGTCATATCGTTGGTTCACATTACATGTGTTAATCCTTGGTCATACGATACACATGCTTCATGTGTCACTTTGTGATCATATGACAAATACATATTGCACACAACTACCTAACTCTCATGACAGACACAAACGACATGTGAGGGTCAGTGGCCAAGTGGTTGATACATACTACATGGGTGAGCCAATGGATGTTAGAGACACACACACACAAAGCATACTATCTTGCAAAGGCAATGCTAGACATGACTTTCACTGCACATTTTAGCCTGGGTCATATAGCATAGACATTGTACATGTATTAACCAGTGGTTACTATATGTGGTAGCATGATCACATTGCAAACATATATTATACATGATAATCTATGACCACGTAACAGATACACACTATACAAGGTCGTGCTTTCACATAGAAAACACACACTACACCAGCTACATTGTTGTCTCATAGCAAACATGATACTCACTTTGCAGATATACATTACACATGATGACTCGTGATGATATGGTCTTTTGAAAAATATACACTGCACATGATGGGCTATGATCTCATGGAAGACAAACTACAAACAATATTATGGAATCATCAACTGATACATACTACACCTGTTTTTGTAGGACAAATACTATAGGTTTTCCCTGTGGTCACATGGCAGCATCATAATACACGTATTGGCAAGTAGTTATATGATAGATAACCACTATACATGTTGGATCTGGTTACTTGGGTGTCACACATACTAAACACTTTGGCTTGTGGTTACATGGAAGCATCACATTGCATATGTTGGTCTGTGGTAACAAGGCAGACAATACATTACACACGACAGATACTCTCTACAAATTTTGTATTATGGTCACGTGGGAGTCATACATACTAGATATTGACTCATGGTCACGTGGGGCATCATATAGCGCATGTTAATCTGTGGCTACATGGTAGAGTTAAGGTAGAAAAACACTGTATTATGACCCATTATCATTTAGCAGACATATACTACATGCTAAGACATACGCAACTACAAGTTATGACCTGTTGTCATTTGGCAAACACACGCTACATGGGATGGCTTATTGTCACTTGGCAGACATACATTACATGATTTGGCCAATTGTCACTTGGCAGATAAAATGACAGGCACTGTTTGTTATGGTCCATTGTCACAAGCAGACACACGCATACGAATACTACACATTACCAACTGTTGTGGCTTGACAGATGATAGACACAACTACATGCAATAGCCCACTGTCATTTGTCTGACAAAGAACGCACACATGCTACATATTATTATCTGTTGTCACTTGGCAAACACACACTACATGGGATGGCTTATTGTCACTTGGCAGACATACATTACATGTTTTGGCCAATTGTCACTTGGCAGAAACAAAGAACACACATTGACCTGTGATAGCGTGTCTAACACAGAATACATGTGATGGCGTAGGACTATAGCAGAATAAAATTTCAGATTCTCACCTTTGGTCACATGACATGACTGATAGTACACATACTAATACATGGCTTTAGGAAACACACACACCTACTACACCTGTTAACTTGTGATAGCATAGTAGGCATACACACATACTATATATGTTGGCCTGTGGCCACATGTCAGGTGCATACTATTCATGTTGTCCATGGTCTCGTGGCAAATAGATATTAAGCATGTTGGCTTTTGATCACCTGACAGATATATATATCATAGATGTTGTTCCATAGTAACATAACAGACTAAATCACAGACCTTGGCTTTTGTCACATGGAGGTGACATGTGTACAGCCCACAATTGCTTGAAATGACATATCAGATGCAAACTATACATGTTTTCACATCAGTTCATGGCAGACACATATTACAATGAGATGTCTTGTGATGAAATGTCAGAGCAATACACTACATTTATTGGCCATGATCAAAAGACAAAACACACACACTAAATATGGTAGACTCACACATGGTATTTTTAATCACCTGACAGACACATGCTGCAGACCAAATAAATATATATTTATACATTATCTCTCTGTCTCATGGTAGTATTATGATATTTGAGCATATCATGTAATTTTTACCTTCTATAGTAACATGGTAACTAAAAAATGATTCAGTTATTAGATGTTGTACTGTCATAGTAGTAATATGAAGTTATGAGATATCTAACTCCTATCTTGACTAGGCTGTTCTGGGAGGTCCATCAGCAAATCTTTCTGTATGAGAGATGGCTGACATATGGTTCCTGGATAAATAACTTCCTGAAAACTATACATGAGGATTAATACATTTTGGTTTGCTTGTTCTCTTCTTCAGAGGAAATAACCAACTTATACCACATAAATATCTATTTATGATGCATGCTCTATGAAGTTTGCTCCAAGGAGAAAAAAACCTGAGTAGAAATATTTGACACTTGGCTTTGCAAATCTCGACACTCGTTACACCTCTAGAGATGAAGTTGCGGGGACGCACCACTTGGCGATTGGAAACAAAGTAAATATACTTAAATAGTTTGATGTTACTTCTGTTTTCATTTTCACTATGGAGGATGAAGCGGAAAAACAATTGTAAGAGAGAAAAATTCAACACTAACACAAAAAACTAAGTAATTAATTATTATCATTGGATAAAGTCAATGTGCAGCTTTTGGTCTATTTCCAATTACAGACACAGAAACCCTAGTTCATAATTGCTCACAACACAAGTAGATCCCTGTATCAATATCAGATCCTCCAAGGTGATACTGGCCCGCCACAGTCCTTCTCCTCCAATATACTACTTGGAATCCAGGAATGCTGTCGTAAAGACAAATACATGTAGCTAGTGGAAGCACTGGTGTTACAACTTAAAGTCAAGAGCTTCATTATTGTTCTGGAAGATGTGTGATTTTTCTGGAACTCATCTATCCGAGAAGTAGTTTTTGTTGATTCGATTTCTGTCAGCGCTCAAATACATGGGGACTGTTTTTCTACCTTTATCAAGATTTCAGAGACGTTTTGCTGCGTGCACTCGAAGATTCTCCTACATCTGAAAACACAAATCTGCACTTTAAATGTCCACAGTAACCTGAGAAAAGAAAAACATTTGTGATTGAGTGACAGGAACAGGATGACAGAAAAGTATTGTAGTGAACATGACGTAACTGATGTTAATAATGAAATGAAACAGTTATATATAGCATGGCATACAGTTTCGATGTAGTAACAAAAGGAGCAGTTATTTACAGAGGTGATTTGAAAACGTTTCAAGGGCGAAATTGCATTGACCGGCTTCAAAATGATTGGAGTTTACCCTGTCCCAAACGTTTTCCAATTTATATCAGGGTAATTACTTTCTATTTTTGGCGTGACCATGGGGATACATTAAATTCTATATTGCCTGTATTGTAATATTTGCTAGGTTTATACTGTCCACTTGTTTTAAAATAATATATTAAAACAAGTAAAACAAATATTCATTACAGTATTGGTTATCACAACTGTATCCAGAGCTTAAAATAATTGTATTTTTCACTTTACAAATCGTCACTATGAGCTCTTTATCGCTAAACTCACAGCAACAAAATCTAGATCTATCTTTCAAACTAGAACATTCCACACACTACTAAACATTATGATACAATAACACTAAATTTTAACAATTCATTATCACCAATTCATAAATATTGTAGTACACAATTTACGATTCACAACAGTTATGTAAACAAACTTGTGATAAACTATTGCTTCAAAAATAACTAAATTTAACACTCATGCCATAAATGATAACACTCACATTAAATTTAAACTGAAATAGTTGTTTTCAGTTCATCAATAAAGTCTACTCATACAGATTGCTCCAAAATTATCAGTACCCTTAATTGCCTCACGAGGCCAGGTGGTTAGGGCACTCGACTCGCAATCTGCGGGTCGCAGGTTCGAATCCTCATCACACCAAACATGCTCGCCCTTTCAGCCG
>NW_013668912.1:80100-98078 GCF_000517525.1 Limulus polyphemus | reverse complement strand
ACTAGCTCCCTTCCCTTTAGTCTTACACTGCTCAATTAGAGTCGGCTAGCGCAGATAGCCCTCGTGTAGCTTTGCACGAAATTCCAAACAATCAAGGTGGAACCAATAGTTATGGAGGTATGCCCACTTCATGATCCTTGAAATTTCGATTTTGCACCGTTGGATGCATGCAAAGGGCTGACGGTCTGTCTGTATGATAAACTTCGACCAGTAGAGGTAATTCTGGAATTTCCAAATGGCAAATATGATGGCCAAAAACTCTCATTCAATCACAGAGTATTTCTTCTCACTACTCAACAGCTTTCTGATAATGTACATTATTGGACACATTACATCTACATGTTATTGCAGAAGTACTGCTCCGATTCCAAAGTCCGATGCATCATCCTGAATGACTAATGGTTTGTTGAAGTCTGGTATTCTAAGGATTGACAAACCTCTTAACATGTTCTTCAACTTCTCGAATGGCATTTGCTGTGGGTGTTCCCACTTCACCTTGGTGGGTTGACTTTTCCTGGTCAGGTCAGTCAGTGGTGCAGCAACTTGAGTGTAGTTTGGAATAAACATTGCATAGTATCCTGCTAACCTCAGAAAGGATCTAGCTTTCTGCTTGGTTGTTGGAGCTAATGCATCTTGTATTCGGGTTAGCTTCTCCTCTTCTATGGCTATCTGTCGTTCTTCCACCTTGTGTCCAACAAAGTCCAGCATAGAATAACCAATGTAGCACTTACATGGTCTGATGGTCAGACCTGCTGCCTTCACTTGCCTAAATAGTTTTCTGAGTTCCTTCAGGTGGTCTTCCCATCTGGCTGTGTGTGTTAGAATGTGGTCCACATAATGCTTGATGTTGGTGGTTTTGTGCATAATATTGTTCAATGTCACTGCTGAGGTAACTAACCTAAGCAACATCCTCCTAAACTGGTAACATCTGTCTGGTGTCACAAAGCTGTCTCCTCTTTATATTATGCTCCATCGTGATCTGCCAATAACCTTTACTGAGGTCAATCTTAGTAAAGAACGTGGCCCTGTGTACATCTGCCATGATAGTCTCTGCTTTGCCCATAGGTTCAGAGTCGAACTTCATCACGAAATTCAGTTTCCGAAAATCTATGAAGAAGCAGTTTGAGCTGGCCTTCTCTGTAAGCAAATAATGCTGCCTGCAGGTACTTGTCCCATTCACGTGGTCTCTCCTGTACATCTTCCTCAGCATGTTCTTTAAGACTGTTGACTCTCTCACAAAGTCCATTACATCTGGGGTTGTATGGGGTGGTAAAGAACTGCCTAGTGCTGAGAAGTTTGCACACCTCTTGTTTCAGTTCTGAAGTAAACTGGGTCCCTCTGTCAATCAAGGTTTCTTTTGCAAAGACTACTTTACAGAAAACTTCCAGGAGGGATTCTGCTACTCTTTCCCTCTCTATCTTTGGCAGTGCTATGGCTTGTGGTTAACATATCGCAGAGTCGACTACTATCAGCATGTACCAGTTACCCTTGTCAGATACAGGTGCTAGTAGTCCAATCAATTCCATAGCTACTCTGCCGAACAGCTCTTCTTACCCAATGGCGCCTTGGCTACCTTTCATCTAGGTACTGTCCTTTGACAGATCTCACATGACATGCAGAATCTGGTCACATCTGTGACCCAGCTAATGGAAGCTGCTGGTGATTCTGTATGTCATCTTCTTTGCTCCTAGGTGTCTTCCCACAATCAACTCATGAACCAACTTCATTACTTGAGTCCAGTATTCTGTTGGTACTACCACCTGTTTAAATTCCTTAATAGAACTGTTTTAATAGATCCAGTACAGCATTCCCTTCCACTCCTCTATTATTGTAAGTCCCTTTCACCTTTGTCTTGTGCTCGACTTTCTCCCAGGCAATGTCTCAAAGTGTCTGCAGTGAAGGGTCTTTCTTCTTTGCTTCTTTCAGTTAACCTAGACCTACATTCGGAATGTCACCTTTCGATACTTGCAGGGTTTGATGTTTTGCTTGCTTTTTTTATTGAGCTCTCATGGTGACTGCATCAGTCTGTTTTCTGTCTGGTTCCTCCAAATTTCTACTGCGTGGTATATTGCCAATCACCAAGTTGTAGATGGGTGTCTTCATACATATGTCCTCAAACTCTCCCACATAGTATGGAGTGTCCACTCTTGCTGTGAGAAACTTTCTCACTGTCCCATCAATTAGCACCCACAGATGTACCATGCTCATCATCTGGTCATCAGATACTAGACTGATGCTCACTGTTGTACTGCTGCACCCAATATCTCGTAGGTTTTTCAATTTCTTTGTATCCACATAGCATTCACCTACTGGTATGTTGTGGTTTGATGCAACCTCTCAATTTTTTCACGTCCTCCAATCACCACTGGTACTGTTGACCCATTTGTTAACTTGAGCTGACCATCAATCATGTACTGTTTAACCATGGTGATAACCCTTCCTTATTGTGGTGAATCTTATAAGTTGTCTTCATTCAGACATCAGCACCCATGACGACAGTCACTTTTTCTTGTTTCTTGAAAACACAATTTTTTAGGTATCTCCAGATACCTTATGTTGAGATTTATGCTGTTGCTTGTTGGTTACAGACTTTCACTTACTTGCAATGTGCCCCATTGTATAACAAGCATACCATCTCTTTTGTCTGTTGAGTTCTTGTCACCTTTGGTGGCATCCTGCTTCTATTCAGCCACCATTGGTTTCGAATTTGACTGGTTATTCTTGGACTTGCCAGTTATACTACCTCCATGGGTTTGAACATACTGTTCTGTCAGCTTGATCATCTCGTCCATGTCTTTTAGTGCTCTCTCTTTTAGTAACAGTGACATGTCACTGAAGCACGTGATCATGAACTGTTCATATATTAGTAGATCTGCCAATCTCTCAAAACTATTTTCACATTTGGCTATGTCAATTCACCTTGTGAAGTATTGTCGTAGACATGCTACAAACTGAAATACAGTTTCTCCAGTTTCTCTGAACCTCTGACAAAAACCTTCTTTGGTAAGCTCATAGCTTTTCAACAAGACCAGTTTTAACTTGTCATAGTCCATGGCATCTTATGATGTCATGCTTGCATATACTTGTAGGCCTTTTTCTGTGAGAAGGGGCTGAGACAAATTGCTCAGTCATGATTTTTTCAGTCTTGACTTTGGGCAAATTTTTCATACCTAACCAGGAAAGCATCCATGTCATCTTTCTGTTCATGAAACTTGGGCAGCTTGTGTTGGCTGGTCCTGACCCATTGTCATTCTTGAGTCCTCCATCTTTCTGTTAGGTGAACTTGGCAATCTCAATTTGTGCTTCTATTCTCTCTATTTCCTGTCTCTCCTCCCTCTCTCTCTTTCTTCTTTCTGCCTTTCTCTTTCTTCGTCACTTCTTTGTTGATGCTCTTCTCTCTCGTCTTGCTGCTTAACAAACTCTCTTAGATCCCCATCTTTGAGCACAACTCACTCGCCTCTCTCTATCCACTTATCAAAGTCAGTGGACATTGGTATATAGTGTGGTTGACACCTCTACAATAATTCTGCCACCAATATAGCTGTGCATATATAGGCCTATTTTCTGCTGTTGTTTATGTCTACTTCTACAACCGTTTACCACTGTAGGTTCTGGCTGGCTCACCACTGTTAGAATTTATATATGGGCTGGATTCTTTACAGTAGGTGACTGAGAATCGTTGGTAATAAATTTCAACAATAAACAAACACACACAGTCCACTTGTTTTAAAATAATATATTAAAACCAGTCATATATATATATATATATAATTGTTACACAGTTGGTTATCACAGTTGTATCCAGGGCTTTCGATAAGGCAAATTATTGTTCTCTACTCTATTATTACAATACAATCTGTAATAAATTCACATTGAAAACCCCACCACATGCTTTTTATAATTAAAATCAAAATCATGAAGTCTAGATCTATCTTTTGAACTACATTTTCTATGTGTTTTTACACCCTGACAGATATTAGATATTATTGTACAATAATATTTAATACCTGTTAGGGTATAAATACACAAATATATTATTAAGCAATAATACTCAATTAAAACAATGAGAAAAATTTAGAAAATTCTATTAACATGGTGCAATAATATAACAATTACCAATTAATAGCTATTGAACTACACAATGTATGATTCACAGATATACCATGCCCATCATCTGGTCATCAGATACTAGACTGGTTCTCACTGTTGTACTGCCACACCCAATGTCTCATAAGACCTTCACCTTTATGTTCCCAACAAAGCCTTCACCAACTTGCATGTTGTGATTTGTTGGCACTCCTCAACGTTTGTCACGTGCTCCAGTCACCACTGGTACTGTTGACCGATTTGCTAATTTAAGCTGATGCTCAATCATGAACTGATTAATTATGGAAATAGCACTTCCTTCTTGTGGTGAATCTGGCGGGTTGTCTTTATTCTGTTTCTTCTGGCAGCAGCATCGATGGAGATAGTCAATCTTTTCTTGTTTATTATCAGCACCATCTTTGTAGCTAGCTCCACCTGCTTCATGTTGAAATTTCTGCTGTTGCTTGTTGGTGCCAGACTTGCATGTAGTTGCAATGCATCCTATTTTATAACAAGTATATAATCTCTTGCTACCTTTGGTGGACTTCTTCTTCTGGTGAGCCACCACTGGTTTTGACTTTAACTGGATATTCCTGGACTTGCTAATTATACTCCCTTCATGGGCTTCCATATACTGCTCTGCCAGCTTGATCATTGCATCCATGTCTTTTGGTTTTCTCTCCTTTAGGAATAGTGACATGTCAGTTGAGCACATGATCATGAACTGTTTACATATAAGTAGAACTGCAAGTCTCTCAAAACTATTTTTACACTTGGCCATGTTAGTTCATCTTGTGAGGTATCACCATAGATGTGCCATATACTGAAACACAGTTTCTTCAGTGTTAGGTTTGACTTCTCTGAACTTCCAACGAAAACCTCCTTTGGTAAGTTCATAGCGTTTCGGAAAGTCACTTTTAACTTGTCATTGTCCATGGCCTCTTCTGACTTGTTTGCGTGAGAAGGAGCTGAAACAGACTGCCCAGTCACCTTTGTCCCAGTTTTGACTCTGGGTGAATCTTTTATATCTCTCCAGGAAAGCATCCATGCCATCTTTCTGTTCATCAAATTTAGGCAGCTTTGGTTTGCTGGCCTTGACCCCCATTGTCATTCTTGAGTCCTTCTTCTTTTTGTTGGGTGAGCTTGGCAATCTCAATTTGTGCTCTTATTCTCTCTATTTCCAATCTCTCCTCTCTCTCTATCTTTTACTTCTTTCAGTCTTTCTATTTTCTTTTCTTTTTCTTAGTCTTTCTTCCTCTCTTCTCTGTCTATGCTCTTTTATCCCTAGGTCTTGTTGTTGTTAACAAACTCTTGTAGTTTGCCATCGTTGAGCCCAAGGCACTCACCTCTTTCTATCCATTTATCAAAATCTGTTGACATCATGAAATAGCATGGTTCTAAACTTCAATATTTTTGCCATTACTACAGCTGTGCGTATATAGGCCTACTTATTTCGGCTGCCATTCACGTCTTCTTTCACTGCCATTTACCACTGTATAATCCTTGCTAGCTCCACATATGTCAAGTTTTTGTATAGGCCGGATTCTGTTTGTTTGTATTTCTAGAGCAAAACCACATTGGGCTATCTACTGTGGGGAATCGAACCCCGGATTTTAGCTTGTAAGTCCGCACCCTTTCCGCTGTTTCCCGAGGAATCTATTTTGTTTTCTATTTTGTAGTTCTTTTTTACGAATGTTTCCTTTGGTGGTGCAGGAAGAATGGTTTCTACTACTGAAGCGAAGGTTTTAATATAACATACACAGAAGGCATGTTCACCTCTTCACTTTTTGCACCCTGCTATGCAATCTATTGACTCCTGGCCTGACCGGTCACAGCGTTGGCAGATTGGACACCTAGCACTTAGCCTAACCTTCCCGTGATAATAATAGGTAGGCAAACAACGATTTATAAGCATAAGTAAGTATTGTATTGATAGTGGAACATGTCGAAACATGTAGTATGTTCCACATTATTAGCATGATGTACTTCTTTAACGAAGCATTCCGTGATAGTTCACGGTAGCTCGGCATTGACAAGCATATATGAAGTTAGGGACTAGCTTGGTCATGTCAATTTTGGTACAGTGGTTGCCAGTCAGGGCTTTGGGGAAATTTTTGTAAGTTCCCTTTACAACTGTAAGGACTTTGCTGTACTCACTCTCTCTAAGGACTTACTGACACTAGAAACCTAGTTCAATACCCGTGGTGGGCAGAGTACAGAGAGCCCGTTGTGTAGCTTTGTGTTTAAACTACAAACAAACAAACAAACAAAAAAGGACTTTGGTGATAATATCGTTGGGATTCTCGTGGTGGAGAACTCTCATACATATGAGTTTTACATTCGACCCAGGTGGGGTAAACTCTATTTTATCTTCCTTAAAAGTAAAGGAACTGAGGCTTAGGGCCTTACAAGTAAACGCTTGGAATGTGAAGGTATAAAACACCTTGTTCCCTCCTAACCCTTGGAGACATTCAACGCATTTCTTCCCTATTTGCTCATAAAAGCATCGCGAGGGAGCTTTAAAAATGTTTAATTTGATCTTTTGACTGGCTTGTTTTGGGCTGCCATGACAAAGGCCTGGCAGACCCTCGTGATAATGTTTGAAAACAAATAAAATAATTTTGGTTTAATTTTAAGAACTCAAATAACAGGAGAATTTCTTACTTTAGTCAAGTGGCATACCCACAATATAGATTATTACTTGCGGTCAGTTGGCAGACACACATGTTACACTTATGGCCCCTTTTCACTTTGTAGACACACATACGCTACTCGTGGTTAGTTAGCAGACACACACATTATGCATTATGGTCCTTTTTTCAAAGTTTACCATTTTTAGATAAGCAATGAAGTTTGTTTGTTTGGAATTAAGCACAAAGCTACACAATGGGCTATCTGTGATCTACCCACCACGGGTATCGAAACCCGATTTTTAGCGAAGTAATGAAGTACTAAAATATATCATTTTATATTTTTGTGTATCTAAAAATAAATTTGATACTTCGAGAATTGTTTATCCATAAACTTGAAATTTAAACCGTTATGTGGCATAATCAATGAGCATATCATTTTCCCTTCTACTTAACTGATCCCCTTATTACCTAAAAAATTCTCATTGTTTCATTATCTTTAATGAAAGTAACATAACAGACTCTAGCTCTCATTCCATAAATTAACTGTCGAGTAAGTTATAATAAAATCTTCAATTACAACATCAATTCACACAAACGACTAATGACCTGACATATCTATAAGAAAACTGACTCATTTATTATATTACTTTAACGATATTGCAAGTTTTATACTGGCAATCAATGACTAAGCTGAAAAAAGTATATATTGTAATACATTGTGGTATGTAAAATAGTGAAATAACAAAAATAGCAATTGAAAATATATAAAGCTTTCAACATATTTAACTTAAAAGGTGTGTGGTTTACCTTGAAGTTAATGAGTTACTTACATATCTGCAGGTACAAACTGAAACAAATTTATAACAATATGTTTCAAATTACTCTCTGATAATTAAATGTTCCTCTGGAATAAATGAGAATCCTCTTCTCGTATTTCACTTGTTCAGTTATTAGTGACCCAGTGGCTAATGTGCCGGACTGCGTATTTGAGGTTCGTGTTCTATTACAGCTAAAATTTTTTAGCTAATTCGCGCTCTGCACTTTCGGGCCGTGGGTGCGTCATAATGGAGACGGTCAAATTCTACTGTTGGCCAGCTAGGAGTAGCACAAAAATTGATGGTGGGTGGTTTTGAATAGCTACTTTCTCTTCAGTTTCTAACTTCAAAACTTAGGAACGGCTAGCACGGACAGATCACATGTAGCTTTGCGCGAAATTCAACAATAAACAAACTCATTTGTTAAATATAAAAACAGCTATCTTATTAGTAAATTTAATAGAAAAATGTTACGGCCTCAGGAACAATGACTGTGATACCGAATCTTCGCAGTGTATACATATATGTGTGTGTGTGTATGTAAGTTGTGCTTACACAAATATAAAGCCATTAGATTACCCTCAATCTAAAGGTGTTTGTATAGGGCACACGTGGGTCGATGGAAGGTGTGTATCTGTATGGAACATATGTCTAACCGATGGAAAATTTTTATCAAGTACCGGTGACAATAAAATTTCGAACCTATCAAGGAGTCACGTTTGCGGATTAAAGTATTTTTATCAAGTTCTTTTTTATCTGTACAGGGCACATTTTTGATGGAAGACTTGTATCGAGTTTTGAATCTCTTTTCAATTCATATTTGTGGATTGAATATATATATAAATTTTCATTTTGTTATGAAATATAATGTTTATACATTCAACGCCCAACCTTTCATTTTAAGTTGTAGATTAATAAAACAGTAAAATGGTTTCACTAGAGAATTTTATATTATTGTTGGAACAAGGTTCACGTATACGGTTTCATTGCAGGTTGCACAACAGCAACAAATTACACAGGAGATTCTGTTCTAGCAGCTTGAATAAATATCATGCATGCAATAGTTGAAATTCTCCGTGTTTATATCGGAATGATCCAGCCAGTCAGTAAGTAGTGCTGATATAATTTATAGCACGGCGTAAACTAGTGGAACATTCGTGGAATGCTAGAATCGACAAGTATTCACGACTTGCTGCTCTCATTGTTTTCTCTGGCATTCGAAACTTGTGGAGGGCATCAAATGAAGGACCATAAACGTCTCCCTATTTTAAAGTGGACATGTGTGAAATGTATAGTGAAACCAGTAGCTGCAATTTTTGGGTTTGTCATACACGCCAAAAGAGGGTAAAACGCTATCACACGTAGAGATTCTGTTTCCATATGTTAGACTAAGGTTTACAAACTAGTATGATGTATCCGCTCAATAGAATATCGCGTTATTTCACGTTTACCAAATTTAGTTTATTGGATAAATGTATAACTGGGATATATATACTCTGCATGTAATATATATGATCTTGAGAAAAAGCGTAGTTTCGTTATACAGTAAATAAGTAAAGCAAAAACATTGCTACAAGAAAAAAATATATATAAATAGTTAACTGGAAGATTATTTCCGTACGTAAAATTTATATTTACAATTCACTTTCAAAATTCCATGAAGAAATTGAAAGACTTGTTTGAAAACTAAACCTTTGTATTTAATACAATCATAAAAATACCGCTGCTAGTTAATCAGGACTGTTTCAAATAGTTAGTAGGGAGTTTGAACTTAGCCAAAGGTAAAAGTAATAATTTATTTGCCCATGCTGACTAACGTAAGCTAGTAATTTATAATAAACACTATGACAACATTAAGATGGAAGTTTTTATTTTGTGTGTATGTGTATTTTTAGAAAGAAAAAATATAGTGTAAAGTGTACTATATTGCTTTGAGAAAAAACGTTATAAGAAAACTAATTTTAATAATTAGAAATAATGTACGATAAAATATATATCTGATTTGGACGTCAACAGAACAGTCAATGAATCATTAATTACATTAACATCCCAAGCTGTTAACTTTAAACCAAGAAAAATTCTCTATTCTTAAAATTACTTTTTTTAAATCCTTGCAAGGTAGTACAGATCATATTTTAAACTTTAACATTGGTTAGGGCGCTCGACTCGCAATCTGTGTGTCGCGGGTTCGAATCCCTGTCCCTCCAAACATGCTCGCCCTTTCAGCCGTGGGGACGTTATAATGTGATGGTCAAAGGAGTAGTTGGCGGTGAGTGGTGATAAACACCCACCTTTCATTTAGTCTTACAGTGCTAAATTAGGGACGATTAGCGCAGGTAGCTCCCGTGTAGCTTTGCGCGAAATTCAAAACAGACAAACAAACTTTAACATTAATGAGAATATTATTATACTTGCGTCTATATGTGTGCACTGTGAGAATGCACTACTTTTTGAGCAGAAAGAAGACTAAGAACTGAAATAGATTTTACACTAAAAATGTTGTACAAAGTTTTCCGGAAATTTTGCTTTGTTCACCTAAATTAAAGGATGAACTGTAGGAGAGTCGCTAGGTGCAGAAAATAATTGGGACGTGGGCCCATAGGCACGATAATTTTTCGCGTTTCGGTATGGTATCGATAATGGTTTTCTATTCTGATGTTTCAAGACACCAACTGGGGATTCGGTACATCTGTCATATTAAATCAGGGCATGTGCCTCCTGTGCCAAAACCTAGCAGTGCCTCTGCTTAATTGAGTTACAATGTCTACATGCGTTATGTAAATTACAATGTATGCATGCTACCTGGTGTATACAGTGCACTTTTATTCTTTATGCTGCCTGAAATTTAATCTATTGTTTGATCTTGCATAATATGAAAAAGAGAATGTAAAAACGATCTTCCTACTGTATAATGTACGATACATAATCTTTTTATCAACCAAAATACAGTAAGCTACACATTCCTTCTGTACTTATATTCTTTAAAGTAAATTAATATAAACTATTTCTGTCTATAAAAGTGCAGTGTGTTATTCGATTATTGTATTCATGAAATGAAATATTTTTAAAGTACATTGAATTATGTTATTTTAGTGTTATTCGAATCAGTATTGACACATTTTTGTATAGGGCCGGCTTTTTTTACAGTAGGTGTCTGTGACTTGTTGGTGATAAATGTCAACAATAAACAGATAGCACACAATCCAATTGTTTTAAGATAATATATATATATATAGAACAACTCATAGGTATGTAAAAAAATTCGTTACACTATTGTTTACCACAGTTGAATCTACAACTTTAAATAATTCACCTTTTCGTCAAAAGTCCACACAGGCTGGTTTAGATACTTTAGGACTCAATTGGCAAAATGAATTATTCTTCTATATCTTTATTCTTACAATACAAACTGTGAAACTTTCACGTCTAACTTCTTTTTTTCACTTTTACTTTTACTAACTTACTTTAATTTCTTACTTGCAATCTGTATCTGCACGTATATATAATACTCGACAGAAAAATATAAAAATATATAAGGAGAAAAACTTAGAAGTTTGGATTAAGATGACGTCAGTAATATTACAAAAACCTAATACAACAATCAAACTGCATACACTATGTACGACTCTAACAGAGTTACGTAATGAAACTTGTCATAACTAAAATACTTAACTTTTAGCACTCTTGTTATGAAAACTAAATGATAATTAAATATTAAATCAATAAATAAGCCAAATAATAACCCTTAAATTGATCAGTCTTGTACATCCAACAAGTATATTATAAGACCTTTTTATTTGCTAAGGTATGCATTGTCTGAAATTCAATCTGTTGTACGAAATTTGCATTATCTGAAATGCAAAAAGGTATTCGATTGTTAAGAACACCGAAGTACAGGAAGTACTTAAAATTTTTTAACTTTCAAATGTAGTCTATTATAAAATGAACTGTTGTCTGAAGGACAATATTATAGAAAAATTAGTATTCTTTGAATTACATTTTCACAAGAAATTTGTATTAAGTACAGATTTCGTGTTATTTAAACAGCTAGTGACATAATTGTATCTACTGAAAAACAGTACACTGTAGAGAGTAATTTCGTTGTTTGAATTAAATGTGTTGTTCAATACGTTATATGAACTTTCTTTTGTTAGAGCATAGAGCAGTGGTCCGCAACCTTTTTTGATTGCGGGTCAATTATTATTATTTTTTGTTGAAAAATTTAACATTGTGTTGGGTCAGTGATAGTCATATAATTCTTAATAGCGGTACATGTATTTAAATGTGTATGTTTATTTACATACAATAAAGGAAATTAGCTGTTTTCAAAAACAAACAAGATGATTCACTCACCAAATACATTTAATAACAAATAATAAATAGTACTTGATTGATTTTGCAACACATAATTTAATGACTTCCTTGATACATTTTTACACGTTGTTCGGTCTCAGCCACGCGAGTAGCGAGGTGACGTCATTCAGTCTGGCAGCCATGATGGCAGTGAAAGAGAAACGAAGCAACTTATGTCGCCTCCACGTCTGTTCTTTTGTCACAAATACAACACTACTGTCATATATATATAGTCTGAAACTATTATTTACCTGTAAATATGAATAATTTCCCATATACTCACCTCAAAGCCTACAAAAACACCAAAATATATCACACACAGCACTTTCCGCCAGACAAGCAAGGAATCTCTCGGCTAATAACAGCACAGTAGATCTGAAGCATTACGGTCAAAAGTTTTATCATGGATAGTTCGGCCAGCTTGAATATTTTTCCATAAATTGATCTTAAAATTACCTGTAGCCGTGACTCTTTCACTTCATTCCTTGATATCTTTGTTCTTCTTACATGGCCGAGAAATTTGAACTAAGCAATGATTGTGGCCTCACGGTTTGCAACGGTGAAGCCAAATTTCAGCGGGTCAACCAAATCATTGTTGCGGTCACATGGTGACCCGCAGGTCATAGATTGCCGACCACTGGTATAGATGATTGTAAAGTCTTTAAAGTGGCTTAAATACAATAGCATCATAAGGTTACTGAGATGTTTAAGTATGCACAGAGTGCTACTCGGTGTCCAATAATCACTTAGTCAAAAAACAACAACAACAACAAAAAGATATGTAATCTGATTAAAATCTGTGACTCTGTTCTCCACTTTTTCATTCTTGCCTAGTTTCGCATTTATTCTATACAGTAGTTCAGCTTTGAGTGCTTTATAGCCTAGAAATTTACAAATTCAGTTCACAAGGAATAAGTACAATGTTTATCTAAAAAATTGAATGTAATCCCACGTTACGTAAATATTGTAATTTATAAGTTACTGTATGTTTAGAAACAGTTGCAAGCCCACTTTACGTAAAAAATCGAGTACTTTACAAATTAAGTTATGTTTAGGTGTATATGACCGTTTTTTCCTCTTGAAATAACGTTACCAGTAGGCTAGAAATATTTATTATACACCAAAGAAAAGTGACACCAAGTATTGTAACAGAGTTGGGGTGATGTGTTATTTAAACAACTCGTTATTGCAATAGTATTTTCAATAATGTGGCACAGCGGCATGTCTGCGGGATTATACTACTAGAAACCGGGTTTTGATCCCCGGGAAGGGGCAAAGCACAGATAGCCCTTTGTGTAGCTTTGTGCTTAATTACGACCAACAATAATTCAATAATGAGATATTATAATAAGTAGATTTTTAATAAAAGTAATAATATTACGCCCATTTTCCGCAAAAAAAGAAATGAGCTCGTCAAGTTACTCTCTCTGATGTACAGATACATTAGAGTTTCTTTTTGAAAGCCATAGTAAATTTCAGTTTTGGAATGTTAAGTATCAAATATGATTTTCCTTTGAGTATTTGCCAAGACCAATTTCAGAAAGCAGCTCATAAAATGGCTTTCATGCAAGGTTATCAACACTAAAGTGTTAATTTTGTTTTAATATAGCTAATTGCGTGCACTGTGCATACATTTAATAAATTAATATCTAGACATATAGTTACATCTACCTTCAAATTGGAATTATTTTAGGCAGAATCAGAGTAAATTATTCTAAGAGACCTTGGGCGTGGTCAAATACATCAATCGAAAGGGTTTGACTTCCTGAGTCCAAAACTGTAATTTGATCTCGAATCGGTCAAGAGATGACGGAGCTATGATCTAAATGTTTGTACTTGAAAAAAGTTAAAGCCATATTAGGAGCTGCTATACCGCGACTAAAAAATTAAGGAATAGTCACAATAAATGTTTCGCAGACAAGAGAAAGAAATGTAAAGAGTAATATAATGTGTTACTTTTTATTTACTAATATGTAAAGGCATTATATTACTATTTTCAGTAACGTGCCCGACAATGACTGTAAGTTGCAGTAGTAATGACAAATGTGTTACCTATTTCAGTAACGTGCGACACTGACTGTAAGTTGCAATGGTAATGACAAATGTGTTACCTATTTCAGTAACGTGCGACACTGACTGTAAGTTGCAATGGTAATGACAAATGTGTTACCTATTTCAGTAACGTGCGACACTGACTGTAAGTTGCAATTTAAAAATAAATAATCACAATAAAAATTGAAAATTAAATTTTAAGGCGGAGTTTACAAGTAAGCAGGATTACGATTAGTTTTATTTTGCTAAATTTGGAAAAAAAAAGAAACTAATATTAACTTCTGATCAAAGTAATTTACATACTCAGCTCATAACTAAAAGTCAACCCAGTAATAAACATAGTTAATTTAATGTAGTATTCTTAGATTCTTACTTATAAAGATTAAACTAATTGTTTCGCCAGTTGGCTACAAGTGACCTTCACTGTTAGCAACATTTTCAGCCGTAATCTAATTGATATCTCACGAAGTTCGGTCAGCTTTTGAGAGTTATACAATTAGGTTTAATTCAATATCCTAGCCTAATAATGCAAAATAAGCTATATAATGAAAAAAATAAAATTAAAGATAAATCGAACACAGCGGAAGATTCAGTTATATAGATAGCAAGTATAAGATCAATTCTGTTCACGATAAATCAATTCAAAAACCTTTTTTTCCGAATAGGCTTCCGCCACCGAAAGTAGCCGTCTTGTTTGCTGTTCGGCATTGCATTTCATTTATATTCAAATGAAAAACAGTTAGGATGATCTCCAAGCTCTATATTTTTCAGTGTATTCTATGGTTTATTTCTATTACAATAATTCTACATAGGCTATATTTTGCAAGTAAAATAGTAAAACCAGATTTATTTACGCAGATATTAAACACGTGGGCAATTTCACAGAATGCTTTTCTCTTACTCGTCTACACTCGTCATCTAATCAGCTCTCTGTATAACATTAAAACTAGATATATTAAACACTCTAACCAACACTCTTAATTAAGAAACAATGTGGTATACCTTACTTACGGAACCTATAAACATTTTGTTACGTATCTACTTACGGTAGAAATTATTTCCGAGAAACTTCAGCGATACAAGTACTTTATTGGTTAAAACAGTTTATTCTCTCTTGATACAAACTTTTAACACACAGTAATTTCACAATCAGTACGTTTCTACACTTAACTACTTTTATAATACACGCTATAAATCACAGCGATTCACAATCTCGAAAACAAAACACACACTAGCTCGAAACAGAATCGTAAATTACCCGGAACTCTCTTCATTCATTCCCCGAGACTTTACCTGCCAGGCTTATGTACTGAAAAAGAGGGCGTCCCGAACAAACTCGGTCTTCCTCGATAATTCATGATCATTCGAGAAATTCATCACGTGTTACCAGCGTGTTACTTCCGCTGTCGTAACACTGCCCCTTCCTTAGTACTGTTCGTCCCGAACAATAGCCACTTACATTAAACCAATAGATAATTAACAATAACTTAATTAAATGTACAGAATTTATGAACACAAAATTAAAATACAACAAAGACTCTTAATTTTACGGGACGTTTCTTCTTCTGTACTGGTCTCAATCTCGTTGGCTTCTGATTCACGTGGGATTTATCTGCTCCATCAGGAAATGTCCCATTATCGGTAGCAGTCACGTCAGTGGTAGTAGCTTCATTAACGGCTTCACTGTTTTCCTTCTCAAAACTGGGTAGAGTTTCTTCTTCGACAGTGGCTTTTTCAGGTGACACGTCTTCAGCAGCATCATTTGTTCCGATGTTCACTTCTTGTTCACTTTGTTCCAATTGAAATAACCTGTACTGTGATAACGCCAAAGCCTGTTGGTATACACCACATTTCATTCGGAAAGTCAGGTATGAGACTATGTGACATGGGCCTTCCCAAGGAGAAGACAACTTAGAAGACTTCCCTTTGGTCTTCCTTAGATTATAAAATCACACCTTGTCTTCTGGTACAAAGCTGACTTTAGTCCATTTCTTATCATAACATAGCTTCATCGAATCAGCAGAAATTTTAAGTTTGAATGCACTTGACGATGAATATCATCCATCCTTTCGGATAACACTTTCACGAACTCTAGCACATTTTCAGGCCAAACTTCTTAAGGTGGGCGTCATGTTATCAGATCCACTGGCAACCGAAGTTCCTGACCAAACATCAACTTTGCTGGAGTATATCCAGTGGCTTCATGCTCTGCTGTCCTATAGGCCATCAACAGTGGAGGGAGTAAGACATCCCAGTCATCTTGAAGGCTATTACAAAACTTTGCCAATTTCTGTCACAGTGTCCAATTGTACTTTTCTACTATCCCATCAGATAGTGGGTGAAGTAACGTCGTCATGGACTTTCGTATACCAAACAACTTGCAGCTTTCATGGAACACAGCTGATTAAATGTTACGGCCTTGATCCGAATGCAGTTCTTATGGCATACCAAATCCAAAGAAGAAATCACTAATAGCCGAAGCTACAGCTGTATCTTCTGATTTGGTATTGTATATGCCTGAGGCCACTTGGTAAAATAATCCATCACCACACAAATGTACTTGTCTCCAGCACGAGTTTGGGGGAAAGGACCAGCAAATTCAATGGCTAAACGTTCCATTGGTGTGTCAACTTGATATAACTTAATTGGAGCACTTCACTTAAGCATTGGTCACTTTATGCTCAATAATGTACTGCATGTCCTTCACCATTCTTCCACATCTTGGACTCAATGTCTTCTTAACTCCAACATGTACTCCTGTTAAATTATCATGGGATTGATACAGCACAACTTCCTGTAACTTTCTCGGTATAACTGTTTGCCAGGTCTCACTTTTCCATCTCCAGAGAAGAATACCATCTTCAAACTTCAACTGGTCACATTGTGCCTAATAGTTCTTTGTCACAGGGCTTAAGCTAGACACATTCTCCCAAGCAGGGTGTAAAACACTTGCTTGTAGAAAATCAATTAATGGCTTCAAATTTTGGTCTTTCTCCTGTTCTGCTTGAATATCTATACCTGGTTCCATTTTACCATCATCAACTCCTTCAGTCACTTTGACGTCAGCTTGATGACACCTGGTTAGTTCAACCTCTCTTTTGCAGCAATGTCTGCAGTAATTTTTGCCGGATCTTCGGCTCAGTCTATCGGCATTTCCATGAGATTTTTCTTGTCTGTATTCAATATCATAATTATACTAGTCGACTGGTGTAACTTTCCGATCCAACGTGCCAGTTGTCTCTCTGGGTTCTTTAATGAGCTTAACCAGGATAATGCAGCATAGTCTGTCCTGATGGTAAAAATTTCACCATAGAGGTAAGGATGGAAATATGTCAGACTCTTTACTATAGTAAGGAGTTCTCTTCGTGTTACACAATAGTTCCTCTCTGGTCTAATCAGGACCCTACTGAAGTAGGCCACCACATTTTTGTTGGACCCACTTTCTGAGACAACTCTCCTCTGATTCCGACATTACTAGCATCACAATCCAGTATGTATGACCGTGAGGGATTTGGAAGCTATAAAAGTGGAGCTGGGGCCAATTTTTCTTTCAACGTCTTGAAAGCATGCTGGCAAAAACTGTCCATTCAAACTTCTGGCCTTTTTTTGGTCATGTAGTGGAACAGCTACAGTTGCAAAGTCCTTCACAAACTTCCGGTAATAAGTACAGAGTCCCAAAAAACTTTATAACTCTCCCACATTGTCTAGTGTTGGCCAATCACGCACTGCTTTCATTTTGTCGGAATTATTTTGCACACCATGCTCACTTACAATGTGACACAAGTAAAGCACATCTTTCTGGAACAAGTGGGATGGAGTTTGAAGTATGCTGCTTTCAAACGCTTGAATACGTCCTCTAGCCGGGATACTTCTTCATCAAATGTTGCTGAAAATACAATGACATCATCCAGGGCTATTCTCCATTGCAGGCCTTCCAGTACTCTTTTCATCAGCCTCTCAGCCAGAGCATTGCTAAGCCCGAATGGTATCACACAGTATTGCCAGAGATCTTGGCCATAACTAAATGCAGTCTTAGGTT
>NW_013668912.1:78757-79767 GCF_000517525.1 Limulus polyphemus | reverse complement strand
GGAAACCTTACTTTAAGCCCAGAGCTGAAAACCACCTGGCTCCACTTATGGCATCAAGAGTATCATCAATTCTTGATAGTGGGTATGAGTCCTTTTCAGTTATACTGTTAAGAGCCCTGAAGTCCACACAGCAATATTGGGTCCTATCCTTCTTCTGGACTAACATGACGGGAGCTGATTTCTCGACTATCCCTTCCTTAATTAGGCCACCAATGACCTTCTCCATCCCTTGTCGCTTTGCTGTAGCTATTTTCCTTGGTGGGATTGCCTGTATTTATTCTGTGCTCCACAAGGTCTGTGCAGCCAAGGTCATGATCTCCTTTTGAAAAGGCGTCTGTATAATTCTCCAAGAGTTCCCTAAGCTGAAGAGACTGTGATCATGACAAATGGACTATGCTGTTCTTATATATGTCAGTTAACTGTTCTAGGAGATGATGTATCTTCTTTACAGTTGTATTTATTGCCTTAACATTGACTAGCTCTACCTCCTGGCACACAGCGAACAATGCCCCTTTCTTAAGTGTCTGCTCATATTTAGAGAAATTAGCCACTGTTATGGGTACTACTTCATGACCTGCTACAAGTGACCTTCCAATCTTCAAGTCTGCTGGCCTGGATGGGTCTTCTCTGACATAAAGGGTACTGTAGTTGATTTAAGTGCTGTGACATGCAAATCAACAGATGCAGCAACATTTATCGGAATTTGGCTTTTGTTGTTCCCAAACGTCATTTTATTAAAGTTAACTACACACTTCTTTGGTAGTAAGTAATCCAACATTAATATGCATTGGTTTTCAATGTCAGCCAAGTATACTTTGTATCTGACCTTTATTCCCATGAGCTCAATAGTTACCCATACTGGTCCCCAGAACCTTGCATAGTGTCCTGTCTTCTGGTACTCCTTTGGGGTCCAGCATCTTGATACTAATAAGAGTTTGCTAAAATGCAGAATCTATGACAAGTTGCAATTTTGTGCATCCAACTTTTCTGTCATGTAGACACTATGTGTG
>NW_013668912.1:77165-78410 GCF_000517525.1 Limulus polyphemus | reverse complement strand
CCTTTCTGGGTAGCAGCCTTTCCTGCTGTGGCATCTTCCCTGTGTTGAAGATGCCAGCACTGAGCTCTATTGTGTACAGGTTTGTTACAGTACTAGCAATGTCCCTCAAACCTCTGTGAAAGCTGACCTTTTCTGGCCTTGAATCCTGATGACTGTACCAACCTTGGTACGTCTGTGCTGGACTTAACATAGGATTCGAATTCGAGAGCTCTGGCCATTGCATCCTGCATAGTAGAGGGCTGTGCTTGCTTTACTTGTATCTTCACTTGTGGACTGTCCAAGGCGTCTACAAACTGATCCTTCACCAACAGTTTGAGGACATCGGGAGGCGCAGCTGGGTAGGCCTTTTGTGCCATACTTTCCAAATACTGTGCCTCTTGCAGGCTCTCTCCTTTAGCACAAGTCCTAAACTTATCCCTGCAGACTTCAAACTGATTTTGAATTCCATATCTGATATCTATAGCAGCTACCAGTGCTCTGTAGTTGTGTCTGTCGTCTGCTGACAACTGTCTAAGTATTTATAGTGGTTGTCACTTCAGGTTCATTGCCAGGTACACTGCCTTCTGCTCCTCTGTCCACTCATTCATTTCTTCTAGGAGCTCAAATAGTACTCTATATGCTTCCCATGGTGCCTTTCCATCGAATTACTGTGGTTTCCTTTGTACTAGATCACCGCTATTGCTTACACACATGTCTGGAATGTGACTTCTGGCAGGACTGCATTAGGGTTCAGCTGCAGGTTCTGGAAGGGGCTTCCTGTTGTCTGGGGCTGATTAGGTACATGGTTAATATATCCTCCCTGTGTAAAAAACAGTAGATCGTCCTTTAATGTATTTAATTCACTTTGAAATTTACTAATCTTTTCCATTTGTGTATGCTGGCTTTCTCTCAACTGTTGGATAATTTATTCCTGTTTCTTTTCTCGTTCTTCTTGTTTCCTTTCTTGTTCCAGCTGCCACTGGTGCTGGTTTTCTTGCCACTGCTGTAGTCTCTCTCCTTGTTTCTTTTCTCGTTCTTCTTGTGTCTTTTGCTTTCCTCCAACAACTAGTGTAATTTCTTTTCTTGTTTCTTTTCTCGTTCTTCTTGTTTCTTTTTTTCCTCCAACAACTGCTGTAATCTCTCTTGTTTATCTTAGTGTTCGAGCTGCCATGTTGCAGGTTTTCTTGCCACTGCTGTTGTCTCTCTTCTTGTTTCTTTTCTTTTTCCTCCAACAACTGCTGTAATCTCTCTTGTTTATCTTAGTGT
>NW_013668912.1:70742-76680 GCF_000517525.1 Limulus polyphemus | reverse complement strand
CGGTCTTCACACGTCGTGTCGTGAGAGATCAAAGTAAATGTTAGAGACAATGAGGATGAGTTTTATACCAGACTCAAAAGTGTAGAAATACATGTCTTGTTAAATGAGGTGTAAATTCTAATATTTTTTTTTGTATCCGAACTAATTCATTAGCTTTCAAATAACCTAATGTTATTTTGGTTTGAAAAAATTAAAATAAGATTTATTTGTAATAAGCATTACAATAACACAGAAATTGCGTTTTTAAATTTTATTCTTTAGGGTTTGATAAGCTTGCAATCAGACATTTTATTTCTTAAATAAGATGTGTTAAGACAAGAGTATATTTTGAGTCTTATTTATTAAGACATTTTGAGTCTTAAATAAAATTGGAGTGTCAAAGTGACTTAAATTATGATACAATATCCATACTTGCGTTATTGACACTTAGAGTGTTCATTGCACCTAATACGTGCTATAAAGTATATGTTAACAATGTATATACACAGCAAGTTAATATGAATAATGCTATGTTCCCGTTGGGTCAGCAGTAAGTTTACCGGCTTACAACACTAAAATTCGGTGTTCAATTCCAATCGATGGACAAAATGCATATAGTCCCGTTTCGTATCTCTGCGTTAAAAAAAGAATTAATGATAAATTAAAGTTGAAAAAAGTTACTATTTCAAACCACCAGTGATTTTTGTTTGGGGGGGGGGGTATGTATGTGTTTGACTGGGTTCAGTTTTATACATCATTCTTTTCGGAATGAAATCCACACAGGGATCCAAACAAGAAAAAAAATAACAACATTCAAAACGATGTTGCCAACGGTAATGAAAGTTCGCAGACCATGGATAGACTTATGTATATAATAATAGTTTTGGGAAGTAATAAAAGATATCAAGTTGTTGTTTCAAAAACACATTTTGTGAATATCAAATTCTATTACTTTTTATGGTTTTGTTTATTGTGCATATATTATTCCTTCTATCGTTTAGTTTATCTATGAATTTTAGTTACATTAAAACGCTAAGTCACCTTCTAACTGATTATATTTATTTTGAGGAAATATGTATGTATTATAAAACTGACACCAGCTTCCCTAGCGGTGACGTACAGATATTACTAATATAGGAAAATATTATGTAAAGTTATGATCACATGAGCTTCACAAGCAGAGATGAGATGTACCTTCGTGACCTAAGCAGTGAAGTTTGTTTGTTTGTTTTAAGTTAAGCACAAAGCTACACAATGGGCTATCTGTGCTCTGCCCATCACGGGTATCGAAACCCGGATTCTAGCGTTATAAGTCCGCAGACATACCGCTGTGCTACTGGGGGCCTAAAGCAGTGAATAATTACCCTGCAATAAGCTTCATAAACAGTCAAGATATAGTTAGTGCACGATATAGTTAGTGAATTATTGCTATTTGTCATTCGATATTGTTATTCGTATAGAAAGGTAATTTTGGAATATTGTTTTGTTTTTTTTTAACTTCTTCTGGTTCTTTTTCTTGATTCCATAATTTGAAATAATTAATATTGATAATTATGTTTTATTGTTAATTAACATTAGTATCAAGTCCTGACGAGGCACAAGTTTATTAATTGTGTTTTTGGTAAGTGTCAGAATTTGAAATATAATTATTTCACCAATTGTCAAAGTGAAAGGTTTTTTACTTATACTTCTTAATACCATAAATATATACTGTTTTGTTGTTGGGCTTGTGATTCTTCTACAATAGGTGTCTGTGATTTGTTGGCGATTAAATAAACAGCATGCACTTCACTTGTCTTCAAAATAATATATATATATATGTATATGTATGTACAACAACTTCTCCACGCTATAGAGATTATAGACACATCATGAACACTATATATCGCACTAGTATTCTGTGTGTGATTCACTTGCAGTTGTAGCGCGAGTTGTCGTAATTGTTTGTTCTTCTTTCTTCTAAATATCCTCTGTTCCTTTTGTCAAAGTGCACTCGGACTGATTCAATTACTTTAGAACCACGCTTTGACGGAATAATTATTCTTCTGATCTCCTTTTCTACTGTTAGCCTTACTCTAACATATTAAACGTTAGGTCTAACACTTCTACGGTAGTTGACTTTACGCAGAACTTTTTCTTGCCCATAACTTTACTCTCTTTTGCTACTGTCTGTCTGCTATTTCTGCTTATCTTATACTATTTATATGTTTATAACTTAATCGTCTGACCACCTTCTAGAAACCTCTATATTCTCGAATTCATTGTATTGCACACGATGTTCGATAATCACAACATCAATGAATTATAAACACAACTTCCTACAGTCGTCTGCTTTTAACTCTTATTATAACAAAACTAAACAATAATAAAATATTTTCTCATAAAAATATATTAATCAATAATATCTAAACTAACCAGTCTTTTATATCATAACAGTAAGTGCTAAATTTTAATGTGTTTTTTGTTGAACTCTTGTTGTTTTTGTTGAACCCTGGTTGTAGCAGCTTGTTATTTTAGACTGTTACAACTTTACACAGTATTCCACGTTTCTTTTGGAGTCCATGTTTGTCTGTACCTTTCACTCTGAATTACAACTGTGTATAATGTGGAGTGTTATCAACTTCTTGTTGAACTATAACATGACACACATACAAATGACTGTAAGCAAGTGGTAAAACAAGTACCACAAAGCAGTTATGAATGCATAAGCACAATAAATGTCGCGCAAAGAATACTAGAGATAACTAGAGTTGCAGAAAACTGCAAAAGATATAACCCTGAAGAGTGATAATTGCAGTAGTAATATCTGAAAAGTGTTGAGAATATCCTGTGCCAACAGTACCAACCACCAGACAATCAAATGGAGGTGAAGAACCAATGTAATGAATATAAGTTTTTTCTTTTCCCTAAATAACACCTAGCTCTTTTGATTACTAAGAGGAGTTTTAAATTTTGAAAGTTCGTGTTTTATGAGTTTGCTAATGAGTACTATTGCTAAAATTTTTTTGAATTGTTACCAGTTTCTTTGCGTACATAAATTTAACTCGTTGAGTGTGGTCGACGATCGAAGTTAGATAAACTTTGTATATCTCTCCTTTGCATGGACATCATGCTGTTCAACTGGTTAAAATGGATTAGAATGAACACCTTGAGACAAGTTTTTATCGTGGTTGTTTGAAATGAGGTTCTAACAAGTTCCGTATACGTATGTTTATTGTTTGAATTTGGGATTTAAGTAATTTATACACGGGTATAGGTAAGGTAACATTTGAACACTGCATTTGAACAAACAATTCAAAGGTATTAATGAAAGTATATTATATTTCTAAACATTGCCGCTGAATATTATGTTAACTAAAAACAATTACTCAATGCTGTAAGTGTATGCATAAAGTGATTAAAATATCATATTAAGAGGAAGTATTAAAGTATTAGAATCAAAATCGGAAAACATACTCCAACAGGAAGGAGGAAAGATACCAAAGATAATTATAGTTTACAAATTATAGTTTATAGAAACAACAGGTGTGTATGCAATGAGTAAAAGCAGGGCTTATCCTTGTTTGAATTATATAAAAAACTCTTGTGTAGGAGTGACACTAATTATATATTCAGTATTTATGTTTATATTATGTATTTTACAAAGGCGGATAGTGTTAGTCACGTACAGTACCAAATGATTATAGATTTTATTTTGATATATAATTTGCTGGAAAATGCAATGGGTTAGACACGTAAAGAAATAACAATATTGTCCATCGTATTACAATTTGGGCTGTGTTCTTCAAATTTATCCGAGGGGTAGCATAGATATAGTTTCTGATTCTGTTTGTTTTATTTGCTTAAACAATGAAGAACAGATTTTGTATGTAACTTAGGATAACAGTCAGTAAAACACACTTTACAAAACAATACAGAAATTACATATTTGTTGTTTACATATAACTTTACAAATATAACTCACCAAGACCTATTCAAAAGTCTAACTTTTTGAAAATACAATGGTTTAGACAGAAATAACAGTATTGTCCATCATCTTGCAACTTGGGCTGTGTTATTCAAGTTTATTTGACGGATAGCATTTTGATGTAGTTTCTGAATCTGTGTATTTTATTTGGTTTAACAATGAAGAACGGAATGTCAGTAAAACAAACTTATATATTCATGAACTTTACATAACTATTGAAAAACATCTTACCTTTCAAATTACACGTGTACACGTTGAGAATAAGTTGTGATCTAAAAACGTAAGCATTTCAACTTTTATTTAGAAAAATAATCAAAAAACAACTCTGTGTTTTCCTACAGAATTTAACTAAAAACTAGCAACTGAGAGAGAGAACACCATTGCCTGTAGAGGCATCACTCCATTCGTCAAGGTAGTAGGAAGCACTTATATTATGTAATTATAGGCGTGTTATTAAAAAGAACAGTTGTGTAGGTTAAAAAATCTGGATTGTTAAGATTAAATTAACTTCTATACAAGCCTTTTTGTGTGTGCATAAACAGCGTGGAAATCTCTAACTTTCCGCTCTAGAATACCTCTCTCGTCATGACCACATTCCCAGTGACAAGCTTCATTAATACAGGCCCGGCATGGCCAGGTGGTTAAGGCACTCGACTCGCAATCTGAAGGTCGCGGGTTCGAATCCCTGTCACACCAAACATGCTAGCCCTTTTAGCCGTGGGGTCGTTATAATGTGACGGTCAATCTCACTATTCGTTGGTAAATGAGTAGCCCAAGATTTGGCGGTGGGTGGTGATGACTAGCTGCCTTCCCTCTAGTCTTACACTGCTAAATTAGGGACGTCTAGCGCAGATAGTCGTAGTGTAGCTTTCGCGAAATTCAAAAATAAACAAATTACTACATTTGCCATAGAGTAAAAGATTTGATGCATTGCAAACTGAATATACAGTGATATATAACGTGGCACTTCGTAAGTGGTATTACCAGCTATCACTTTCCTTTTAAATGATGATTGATGATTTCCACATAATATATTTCCATTTTCTTTTTACTTGCAGCAACCTCTCTAGTATTTATTGGAAATTCCTTTAACCACTATGTTTCAGCAATTTTGTCTTCACCTAACACTTCCAATAAGTTTGAACTTTCAGTCTGATTTCACAATCATTTTGAATATTTCTATTTTTTCCGAAACACATTTTGAAAAATATCATATATTTCTAATTACACTTGTACATGCCTTCCAAGTGGAGAATAGAAATTGTGATCTAAAGAGTGAGCATTCCAACTTTTGTTAAAAAAGAAATGTGTACTACAGAATTGAACTAAAACCAACAACTGTGAGAGAACAAGTTGCCAACTTTACGAGAAAAAAAAAGTATGAAAACCGTTACATGACCTAAAGATGAAAAAACGTCGTGTTTTATAATTCCTTGAAAATCTCGTTACACCACAAGGCGTAACACCTAAAACATATACAATTTAAACCAATTATAGTAATTGAAGAACTATCTCTATCTGACTTCCTCTTTAAAAATGTACATAGTCATAAGTATGACAAAATATTTTCAGTTGCTTGACTGGGATCATTGACTTCTATGTGACAATTAACCTACTTCACGAGAAAAATACAACATACATCGTGATGCCGTCTGCTGTGATAGATATTGATAGATTTTATTAAAAACTAGCATTCAAAATATTTATATAGTGGTTATACAGGTGTTTTTTTTATTGAAAAGACCGTTTTTGAAGCATCATTTCTATAATTAATGTAGTGTTTAACATCTATTTGCTCATAAAAAGAACGCTTACCTAAACCTCTAAATAATGTGCTATAAGTAATTGTAAAAGATCTATGTTAACTATGTTTTAACTATTACCATTGTAGAAAATTATGTCCTAATCTTTCACAAAATCTGGCTAGAGCTTCATTCTTGCTGATGTGGAACTTTATGTATAATGCTAATAATACAAGTTCCGTATAGATAT
>NW_013668912.1:45406-69787 GCF_000517525.1 Limulus polyphemus | reverse complement strand
CGTAAAGTTAGACTTCGAGCTCAAGCTGAAAGACAGGCTACTCAAAGACAGTAAGAAACTGTTGAACAGCACAAAGCCAGAGTTCAGTCAGAATCATCAAGGCAAGCTGGACTTAGACAACAAGAAACTTCTAAACAACGTCGAACCAGACTTCAAGCACAAAAATTAAGACAAATAACTTACCGAGGGCAAGAAACAGAGGAGCAACATGATGTACGACTTCAGACTCAAAGAACAAGACAAGCTCAAACACGATCTAATTTAAAATAAAGCTTTGTTTGATTAAATGTTTTTTTTTTTAATTCCCGCATCACAGCTTGTGTCTACTTACTGAATAATAATGCTAAAAACATACTGATCTATACATTTCAAATCTAAATTTTCACCGTGCACCGCCGAGTAACTCAGCTAGTATAAATATAATAGTACTATCTGTTATATGTCCATGTAACTACTTTGCAGGGTGTGTATGGAGGTTCATTGGGTCCGTACGGAGATACATACAAATATTCAGTTTTGCATTTTGCGGTTTTTGCCACTATTTCACTTCCCGTTGATGGATCTTGACCGAATTTGGTATGGAGGTTTGTTGGGTCCAAGTGGAGATACATGCAAACTTGCGGTTTCACATTTTGTTTTCAGTTTTTATGGGCGTTTTTTACAAGTATATGTGAGGGACGCCATTTTCATGTTATAAAATAACTTTTCATTAATAATGAATTTACATAACTTCCGCCCAGGGGACGGATACTTCAGCTAGTACTATTCAATAATGTATGTAAGTAAAATTTCAAACTCTAAATAAGACTGTTGTCGCACATATTGAAACATGTATTCACAAAACTTCAACTATAATGATCTTAGATCAACTGTTTTAGATCAGATTTAAAGCTAATCATTCATTGGAAACTTGCAAGAAAGATTAATGTTGATGCTCATTGGAAATATAAGAAGTGAGAAACCTTTCAGTTTCTCAGGATGTGATGGCTCTGAAAAAAAAAAACTTTTTAAACCTCAATTGTTTAAACAAAGTCATTTCTTCAGATTAATATTCCTCGTCTGGACAAATCCTCATTTTAAAAAACACGAAGAAGCCGACTTTACAGTATATCTAAGTGTTCTAGCATGTAAGTAATCAAATATAATGAATCTCTGTCAACAAAACATAAAACGTTTCTTCATTTAGAAACTGTACAAAACATATCATGCACTTGAAATCCATAAATGAATTCACTATCCACTTTGTGCTGGAATTTTGGACAATACAACTTATAACCCTATAGTTTATAGTATGGTACTATATCATGTTATTACGGATAACTTTTCAACTTTGACAAATTTTAAGGAACACACACATTTAGCTGATTTCTAATCCTGGTAGGGACATCCTGTGAAAGTAAGTCAAAAACATTCGGTGCATCTCTTATTTCGCTGATTGTTTTTAGGATAACGATATTAAAAAGTTCATGATTTCTGCATATTATTTAATTAGATTTATCAAGAGATTTATCAAGTAAGATTTCAGTTTGTAGATTCAGAAAACTAGTTTATCGACTATTTTTTGCGTTTCAAAACAGATATTTTAGGAATGACTCAAACTGAGACGAATGGACCATACATACTAAATTGTCAAGATTAACTTAACTTTCATACAAGTCTAGTAGATATCAGTTAATGTACAATTCTTGAATACCTTTCTACACAATTAGACCCCATGAACTGAATGTTTCTAATGCCTATTAACACAACTTCAAGTATTAGATAGGGGATTACAATCTTAGATCAATTGTTTAGGTTTGTAGCTAAACATTGGTATTAAACTTGCAAGACGACTTATCAAAGACGAAAAGAAAAATCTGCGTGCACAGTCCAGATGCTGTTACTTTTTTTCTTATTTGAATCAGTAGTAAAGGGTCGGTAAAGAAAGATTTTATTTACATACTGGTATAGAATACAGTTACCCAATCTTATACATTCTCACGACCCCTGGAGTAGAAGGCATAATCTTATTATACCACGTGCACATAACACACCCCTGTTGTTGTCAATGCCCAATTCGACAGCGTGTCGACAATATTGTATGCATTATGGTTATTACAGATGTAGATGCGTATCCAAACAAAAATTATTGTCCAAATTGTTGTTCATAAATTTGTTACAGAGCAATTTAATGCAACAACACGTTTACTAGATATACCTTTTTATGTAGACCAAATATCAGAATCCTTATTGTACGAAGAATAATAAATGTTTTTCAAATTGAAGATATTGTCAGAGTGATTTGCGATATGTAGAAAAAAATAATTATCTCCAATTATTGTCAATAATTGATATCACGTTATTGCATACTTTACTTAAATATGATTGAGTAAAGCTTATAATTATCGTAGTCACGTTCTTTTAAGGTCAGTGGGTATATACTATAGTTACTGTCGAAACTGGGTGAAGGTCATGTTTGTTTACTTCCGCCACCAGGGGAGCAACTCATATTACTTACCCGTATAGTCTAAAATTCTACGTTTTTTAATTCCCAACATAACTGTACAGTGTAACTGCTCAATTTAAACACAATGTCGCAAGTTTATACTCGGTTACGAATATTAATTAGATCTGATTGTAACAAAGTACACACTCACTCTAATAGACTATAAAAATTAAAAGTGATGAATATTTTAAGTGTGTATAAATAATTAACTAAGGAAGGTAAAAGTGGATCAGGAAAGATTGTAAGACTTCGCTGTTTTACAGAATGTGGATTTTTGTTTTCTTGTTAGAATACTCAATTCATTAATCCCACTAAAATATTTTTTTAAATTCATGGCCATACAGTTTATAAATCACAAAGTGTTTCAAAATTGTTTAATTTATTTGTTTTCATTTGAAACACATTATGAGTATGGGTTTAAAGTTGTCGGAAAGCATATGCCGATGTTCGAAGAAGCTTAAATGAGGGAAATATGAACACACATTTATTCTACATAGAAGCTAGATATTTATTTTCAGCAAATACAGTCATTTTAATACAAAGAAATATTATTACTCTGAGTGGTTTGTATCAATCTAGTAAGTACGGGAGTACCAAAAAGATCAAATTGTTATCACTTTTTACAATAACATTTTTGGGCATTTTAAAATATAATTAACCATGGAAAGATTCTGCGCTAATAATATTTAGTCTATAAAAACATTGATCACAAGTGCCAGTACTAAGTAAACGATTGTTTACTATTCTTCTTCTTTTATGGCTAAACATTGAAATTTACGTTGGGAATGATCTGGTAAGTTATACATTTAGGAGAGATATACATAACCATGGCCTTGAAAGTTCTAGTTGGACCTACTATACACAATTTAAAATTGCACGAAAGTTTTAGTTTTCTACTGGGACAAATGGAGCTTCAAGAACTTGTTTTCAAATATACGCACTCATAGTGGTGAGAGCAACCTAGGTCCACCGTAGTCCTTTGGTGGTGATTTCACTTCAGTAGAAGAACAACTGAAACGAGTGAATATGACATCACATTTTTGGGTAAAAGTGTACGCGTTTTTGTTAATCACTCTTCAAAGAAGATACAACATTTTTCTTCCTCCCACATAACTTCTTTCCAAGTCCGAGATAGCAAAGTTATACCACACTTCTTTACATCATAATATTAAACTATATGTGAAATGTAATAAACAATTCTGTACTAAACAAAGGACGACATCATACTACACCTCTCTGCATCATAATATCAAACTGTGTTTGACATGTGGAATATGTTAAAACAGAATTTTGCACAAAATAAAGGATGTTTCTTTCTATAACAATCTTCGAGCCTATTGTTTAATATTATTTCTTGGGGCATTACTTTTCAAGAGCTGTAAACAATCACTTAACATAGACACACTTTAAATATGTTTGTTTGAAGTTGTAACTACACTTATCACGCTGACCTTTAGTTCTAACGTCCATATTTGTGCCTATTCTATAGACATGTTTATAAACGTGATGTTAGCTTGCGACGATACTGTAATATAGATTTCCTAACGTTAACGCCTATTTAGTTGAAAAACACAAAAACAAAGAAGACCCTATGACTAGGCAGAACTATGGTATTGTAAAAACTATCTTTGTTTACATACTTGATTTATTTATAACATGAACTTCATATTTAATGATAGAATGGATGAAAGCGAAAATTTCGGCGAAACAACCTGTCCCTGTTAAGGTGGACGCTAGACACTGACCATCTTGGTGTAAGACCAACTTCCTGGGAAAAAGCTGGCTGGCAGTGGTTTGAAGGTAGCACATTTGGAGATGGAAATGGCCAACCCAGAGAGGTGAAGGGTCGAGAGGATATCATTTGGAGAGCATTAAGATGAGAAGGCCATGACATCTGAATATCTCTGGAACCAGGATTATAAACCGGATAGTGAGGTGGAATGGGCCTACTTATGGCTGACCAGGGGTACAAGCAATGGTCAAATCTGTTGGATGTTCTTGGGTGTGAACAACTATTGACCTCGGACTGGTAATGGCCAGTCGCTTGACTTAATGTATAGGCAACACCGCAGCACCAAGGATTAGTACAAATAACCGTCGACCTCTGACCTGAACTCATTGCTGAAATGTGAAGGGCATTTGGTCTGGCTAGATTGGAAACAGGGGGGTCTTCTTTTGTTGGTTCTTTCCAGAACGAAGGAGGAAGCTGTCGTTGACGAAGTGGCACCACCGAAACTTCCATGTGGTGTGATATCTCATCACGTTTCTCTGGATCTGGGTTATCTGTCAGACTGTTATTTTCTGCAACAACATCGTCTTGCATTATGATGCAATTTGGTTAGGTTGTATCCTGTATAAGGCTCGTAATGTCACACCACTAGCTTCTTTCCTGTTTCACAACAGCTCGTGACGTCACACCGGAAATTTGTGATTTCGATCACCTAGATATTTCTGCCACGAGGCATTACCTTAGCAATATATGATACTGCTTCTTCTTCAGAACCCATCATGTTGCACAAATCCCCGGTACTGTCTTTTAATGTCAGTGTTTTTCTAGAAATGTCCATTCTGGTAAGCTTGTTCGAAAGATACTGGTTGTGTCACAGATGTAGATGGTGTTATCTTGCTGTTTCGCATTGACAGGAATTCTTACGGTTGCTTGTAGTGTTGAAGGAAATTCCTATAACAGATTATGATCTAATGATCTCACATATACTGTTTCTATAGCAATTCGTAAAGTCAATAATTGCTCAATAACTCATGATGCTGTGATATCAGATAGATGGGTGTTCAATCAATGTATCACCCTGTGTAGAATCCACATAACTTCTATTAGTATTAAAACAAGCTTTCAGACACCGTTTGTACATACATCTATACGTACCGCTTATAATGTACGTATTGCATAACGACTTGATTCATTGCCCTATGCGCGTTCACGTAAATTCTGTTTTACGAGAAAATAGTTTCTAAACCAAAACTCACGCAGGAAACATCACTTAGTTCGCCGTCACTGCTAAAGCTTCGTGCTGAGGATAGACAGCGACAGCGTGACTTCGTGTTGCCTTTCACCTTACCGATAGTGAACTCCAGTGCCAGCTGCTGCACTCTGAGTTCCGATGCAGAGATCGTGTGTGCAGTTGGTGCGCAAAAACATTTCACTAGAATGAATTATTTTATTGAAAGTCTGCATTCTATGGAGTGATGTTGAAGACTGGAATGCGTATTGAGCAAACCGAAAAATGTACGGATATTACATAGAGCTCGCGAGGAATGTGAAGCACGCGCCACGAAGTAGATTCTTGAGCTTTCTGTTCTATGTGTTCGGCGGTATTACAAGATTGCTTTGTGCGTGATATTTTCCGCAGAGCAGTCAGTACTTTATGCTAACCACGCTTGCTAGAAGACAGTAATGGCAGTAACGGTAATTAAAGCAATGGCATAATCGTTCCTCTTCACGGCGCTTGGCATGTGAACCTGCACTGACTAAACATAGTTTGAACGTTTTCCTTGTGCATGCAGTTGCCCTGTTCTCGAAAGACGATAAGGCTCTTGTGACAAGAGCAACGGGAATATGAAAAAGATGTTTTAGTGAGAAGCTTTCTGTCAGAAGAGGAATTTACGAATAAAAGTAAAAATTCATAAGTGAAGCTAGACTTGGGTCCGGATTAAAACTGTCGAACAGATGTCCTCTAGAGCTTCACACAAGGACAATTATACTGTGGCCGTCAAATACTTTAAAGTTCAAAGGAAAAAAACAAAAAAAAACGAAATTATTACGAACTTTGCACTAGCCCCTTATTAGTAGACTTACTACTGTAGACAGATATTACGTAGTTATTGCAATTAAACGTAGTTTTAACAACTAATACTAGTGTTTAATATTTTTTTACAAAATAAAAGTAAAAAGTGCCAGATCTTCGTTGACAGGCATTTTGAGTTACGAAAGATAATTTCAACTTTATGTTCGTTGGAGAAGAAAATTTTCAGTTTTGGAAGATAATAATTTATATGTTATTAAGGCTATTCTTTGGGATGGAGGAAGGTAGTGACGTTCTTGACTATCAATCAAATACCAATTCACAATATCCGCTTTTAGATCTCAGACTTTGAGAGATCGGCAACAACTAAGCACTGTCTTACACTTTAAAAAAATATATAAACAGGAAACACATTCATAAGAAGTAAGACAAGCTGTAAAGGAAAACAGAACTTTGCAATTATATTTCACCACTTTAAATTTGTATGCCTTATAGAAATAAAACTAAATTTACTGAATTAACTTGCACATCAAGACATTAAAAAATTGATTTCCGTACTCAAAGACAGTAACCTTTTTAGCCTTGAACAACTTGACTCGTACACCCCTCCCGCCAATGTTCAAAGTTTGTATTTTAATTAATTTACGTATATTCCTGTCAATTTTATAGACATTCATGAGAAAATCTGCACCCTTTGCAATATTTGAAAAATCATAGACTAAATGCAAAAACCATGATGATTGTATCGTTCAGATAAGAAAGAAAACGCTATATTAACACATCTATTGTTCGGCATAATTTCAATTTATTAGAGATAATTTTATAACTTTTTCGCGGCACCTCAGTAAATATGTGACAACCGAAAAAGACATTATTTTGTTGAAAGTTCAAGGAGTTAAAGTTTAAAAAACATTTATGATTCATGTGTTATGCATTTATTAACGAATCGGTGTTTTGAAAGTCAACGTGAATTCTGATGTTAGAATTGGGAATATAAAACGTGAAGAGCACCTGATGCGATATATGGACTAAACGGTCTTGTCACAAATCCCTGAGGTTCAGACACAATCATCCCTAATTTGAAACTGCTGATCAGAGGAAGGACAATCTCCCCCATTTAAGCGAATAGCGGGATTAACAGACACAGTTCTAATGTTCTCGTAGCTGAAAGCGCGTAATGTGTTCAGTATCATATTGTGACTCGAACCTTGGACATTCCGAGACACGGGTGAAATTTGTAATGTGTTCGGAATGCCTATCAAAAAGTATTAATAACATGGTTATTTTGACCGATGCTATCATTACTTTATTTTAGAGTCTTTAGCTGAAACTACTATAGCTTTCAGTGTTAACTAGGTCTATAGATGAAGTTGCAAGGAGTTCGGTATCAACTATTTCTTTTGGTGAGACTATTAGATATTCTGTGTCATCTAAGTTTTTAATTGAGACTACTACAATTTTCAGCATTAACTAGGTCTATAGATGAGATTGCAAAGAGTTCAGTATCAACTTTGTGGTTAGGTTAGACTGCTAGTGGTATTCAATATTTAAGGTTTTAATTGAGACCTCTACGGCTTTCACTATTAACTAGGTTTATATATTTGACTACAGTATCATCCAGGTCTTTAGTGGAGACTACTACAGCTTTCACTATTAACTTGGTCTATATATGAGGTTGCGAGGATTTCATTATCATCTAAAGTTTTGATAACTAGTATTTTTATATTTTTAGATGACTACGTATTCACAATGTTAAAATCTGGGGTTCGATTCCCCGCGGTGGACACAGCAGATAGCAGGAGAGTACTTAATTTTTTGTATATTTAAATTATTAACATTCAACTTTTGTTAACGATATTAATCTGACTAATACTTCAGCCACGGGTCCATTGGGCTTCCAGGCCCGGCATGGCCAGATGGTAAGGGCGCTCGACTCGCAATCTGAGGGTCGCGGGTTCGAATCCCCGTCACACCAAACATGCTCGCCCTTTCAGCCGTGAGGGCGTTATAATGTGACGGTCAATCCCACTATTCGTTGGTAAAAGAGTAGCCCAAGAGTTGGAGGTGATGACTAGCTGCCTTACCTCTAGTCTTACATTGCTAACTTAGGGACGGCTAGCGCAGATAGCCCTCGTGTAGCTTTGCACGAAATTCCAAACAAACTATTGGGCTTTCACTATTATATAACACTTTAAGTGAGATTACTAGGTTTTAAATATTATCTAAATCTTTAGATGAAACTAAGAATTTCGTTACAACTTAAATCTTTATTTCAGGCTGCTAAGTTTTAAGCGTCAACTATTATGCTTTCCGTATCGTCTAGATCTGTAGACGATACTTTTATGCTTTCGTCATTATTTAGTTCTTTATATGACACTATTAGCTTCGAGTATCATATGTCTTTAGATTAGATTTTTATGCTTTCAGCATCATTTAGGCCTTTATACAAATTATTAAGCTTTAAATATAAAGGTTATTAAACGAGACTATTATGGTTTTCGTAGCATCTAGGTTTTTATATGAAACTATTAGGTTTTGAGTATCATAAGGTCTTTAAATGAGACTATCATACTTTCCACATCCTCTTTAGAGGAGATTACTATGTTTTCGGAAACACCAGTAATTTTAAAACATCGTTAACAGCGAGGATTATTGATTGCACTTTTTATTGAAGTTTCTTAGCAATTTTTCTCGTAGAAGTATTTGTATAAGATATTTACGACAAGATGAAACTGAAGAAAAGTCAACTAATACATGGAATATGTAATTGAAAAAAATTTTTTTTCATCTAGTTATTTCACGTTTATATTTAAAGCTATTTACTCTCCTCGCTACTTTACTTTGAAATAATTTAATAAGTGCAAAGCTTATCATTATTCTTAATTAAGAATTACATTTTTTCGTTTTCTTGATACTTTTGATAATTTGGAAATTTTTATTCTATTCAATCACCAAATATATATACACATACAAGTTATAGAAATTAAAAAAATATATATTAGTGAATTGAATTTATACCAGTTCTTCTCAGGTGGGAAAAAAGTGTGAGAAAATACATGACCGTAACAGAATTTGTATATTTAACGAACATTACAAATAACTCGTGTTCAAATGTCACTCGTTAATTTGGTTATTAGATGTTTTCATTTTGTCGAAATCAACTATACTGAGTTTTGAGGCATTTTATCATTAATATAAGTATATTTTGAATAACGAGATTTTAATACAAAGTACTTGTTGAACAAATAACAGCTTAACAAGACAACATTTACTTATTGCAATCCATGTGCTTATTTTAAAAGGTTAGTGTAACCAGTGAAATGTTGTAGAAAACTCAAAGTTCGTAAGTAGGACAATCTTTAATTTTTGTATTTATTTTTTTAAATATCAACCGAATGCGTACAGAAACATTAAATGTTCTTTGGAAAAATAATCGCAATACAATTTTGGTGACTTATAACATAGTCTATTAAATATAGGCCGGAAATGACCTAATGAATTACGTGCCAAAAAAAGTGGATTGGTAGGTCCAAAGTTTAAGCTGCGATCTTTCACTGAATACACTCCGTGCTTGAAGCTATGGAGGCACTGAGCCGTGACAGTCAATGTTACTATCCATTTATGAGTAGTCGTGTAAGTAGCGGGCGTTGCAAACTATATATAGTTGCCTTCGTTCTGGTTAGCAATTCTTGGTTAAGGATAGCTTTGTCTGAACCTGTAAATTCATCCTTGCTGTGATCAGATCCATTTCGAAACGCATGTTGTCGGTGTATGTCAAAACATAATAAATAAAGCACACTTACATTTGCAGCTATTTTATACCAAATGAGATGGGTTCTACTAGTATGTATTTGTCCAAAACAATATAATACCGATATTCTCAGAATTCCAAATTTATCTAAAAGTTCTTTAACCTTTTGCGATACAGAACATTTTACATATCATTCATTTCATGGTACTTAACGCAGTTATCTGGAATGAATATTGCCTTACGATCGGTATGTTTGTAATTGCTTTAGGGCCTCTAAACAACGCAAATTATTAACAAATTAGTTTGAAAAATTTCTCTTGCTCAAACTGTTTCATTTCTGTACTTGCAAATTTTTTGTAAGTTCATTCTCGATGAATTTATTTAAGACAGACTTATTAATGTTCGTGAAAAGTTAATTTTCTTCTTATTATTTTTTGCAATAATTACACAAATTCTCAAATTGTATTTCAAGAGTTACACGATAAATAATGTCTATAAAGTTGATTTTAAAATACATTTTACTACGTAAAGTTACTTAACGATAAATAATGTCTATAAAGTTGATTTTAAAATACATTTTACTACGTAAAGTTACATTAACAAAACTAAAAGGTATTGGGAACACACGCCAGTAGTTTTCGATTTCAAATTTAGCAGCTCTTACAGGATAACTTCTCATTCATCAGTGACTCGGCGATAACTTTAAGGAGGTCAGTTCAACAATTCGGGGTTCAAACCCCGAGAAAGACAAAGCTCAGGCAACTCATTGTACGGCTTTGCACTAAAAAAAAACCAGTTTATGCTACCTATTTTATGTATAAAATGGTTTAAGGTACGTTGAATACATAAGTGACAAATACAACAGACTGGTAATTTAAAATTGTCATTAAAAATTACTAAATTATGTATCATCCAACGAACCCAATAATTATTGGCTATCAATCTTGTCTTTGCGCGCGATTTTGTAGACTAGAACTTCATTGCCTGTCTTTATTGTTTTGCACTTTGTATAAGGACTTTACACTAATGCCGCTTCTGATTGTTGTAAGTAGTATTAAATTTTTAATTCATTCATTCCAGACGATTTCTCCATGGAGTGAAAGAGTAAACCCTCTAGCAGTTCCTGGTAAGGCACATTTTAACCAAATTACCATATTCCCCATTCCTCTATTATCCAAAACCAGGCGCCAGTTTTTCTTTGTTGTTATTTTTAACCTTATTATTTTCCTTTATGGGACAGCTATATGTTGAGCACCAATATTTATTGTGATAATCTAATGTTTTTTGTGTTCCTCTATTCGGACTCGAATCCAATACTTCCGAGAGACCAGGTGACTGCTATAACTACTGAGCTAAAAGGAAATTAAGTATTTATCAAAAGTTAAAAATACATGACTTTGTAGTATGTAGATATACTAGGTATTCATATTCTCTGTATTTACAGGACCATTCAAAGAAACTGTCACTGAGTTACTTAAAATTAAAAAAAAATATCTTTGGCAAATCGCTGTAATTATGTTAGTCAGAGCCGAAATAGAGATAACATTTTTATATTTTAAGTAACTAAGTTTTTGTAGTTTTGACTTCCTTGTTTCAATACTTTTTTGTAGCATTAAACTTTCTTAGTTAGTTAAATTATAAATATATCGAACTCTATTGTCTTTATAAAGTTAATTTTTTATTGTACTTCTTACCTTTTTTTATAAGCTATATTTTTGTGTGGGGCGCGCGTATACCCGATTCGATTTCATTACTCATTAAGATCTCTCCCAAGCTACTTCAAATCTAATTATATGTCCAAAGTAGCACATCGTCTGTTATATATATATATATATGTTAGTATTCTCTTCGTTACAAGAAAGAAATTATTGGAACCCCAGACGGAAGAGTTCTGTGAAAGAATTTAAAAAAGGCACTTACTTAGATAAAAATTCGTTGAAATAGTGAAATGTTGATTCACTCTATCAACACGTATATAGCGATTTAGGCAGCTTTATAAGTACTATATGCTTTAGTTTTGCTCAGCCAATACTGTGAAATAGTCATTGTTAATATCAGACATTTTAAAGGTGGTTTTAAACAGGCGATGTTTATGGTTGCCATCTTGTTCCATCATGATGCCTGTTATTAAGTACTATTGTACTTCATGATAATTTAGTAAATCAAATCAAATTAAATTAAATCAAATCTAGAATTCAGATGGGCTAGTGATATAACTGTTCAAAACAACAAAGTCAATCAAGAATGTGAAACAGTAAAGGACAACCAAAAGTAAAAGTTTTCGCATTCAATGTTATGTAATTCATTTTCTTCTCAGCTCTGTTGGCCTTGTCAAGAATTTTATGTCTAATTTCTATTTTGCCAAGTGAGTGAGATGGGAGTAGCTGAAGTACATTCTAAGAGGAGTTTTAAACACTCACACTGATTTTTCATAATTTATAATCAAGGATAAGTGAATAAGACTTTGGTACAGCATAAAGAGTTGACATTCTTCAGCTCTATTTTTGGTGCATTTATGCATTTGGTTATCATGGTGTTTATATGGCTGGTGAAGATGTATACCCTTGGGAACTTCAGCGTTTCTTTAAGATGGTTTGTAGCATCCCTGTTGTTCAATGTGCAGAATATGGCTGTGGCTTCTCTCAATGCACCATTTTCTCACCCATTTAAAGGATGGTTGCATTTTAATTTCTATTTGAGTATTGCTAAAGCCTCTGTTGTACACCAGAATGTCATCAGCAAAGGTTAGCACATGACACCTGGTTGGACTGTTAGGGTGAGATAGATGTAGATGTTGAAGATGACTGGAGAGAGTAGTGATCCTTGAGTTAGACCAGTACTGACGGTGATCCATTCTTACTGTTAGCTTTTATACTTCTAGATGTATCTTCTGGTAGTTAGTGCAACTGCAATCCATCTTACATTGATGCCTATTCTGAGCATTTGTCACAAATAATGAGCAACTGGACTACTGTACACATCCTCCAGATCTAGAGCTATTTACAATAAATTTTGACCAACATTAACATTTTCCAACACTGAAAATGTATTTCTAATAAATACTTACCTCCTGTCACAAATCTTGTGCTTCCCTCCATATGTGCAATTTTGCACTCGCCACTAGCTTTGAGGCTCCCACCTAAACTTATGTGTTCGATCATGTTATTGCTATACTGTAGCATGAAATGACCCTCCAACAATAGGAGTACAACACTCCCTCCTAGCACAGCTGACTTCCTCTATACTGAATGTTCAATCGTCACTTCAAGATTAGGCAATAAAAGATGCACCAGAATTGGGATGGACAGGTAGAAAATGGGAGTGGCAGTATCTATGTGTTGGAAAATATTAATTTCTTATATGATACTTTACCTCCTCTCACATATTAGCTAGAATCCCACATTGAAGTGGTGGAGGGACCAGTGCTAAAAATACATAGATGAGCACCCTTCAGAAAGCACCCACGGAGTGTGACACCTTACATCATGTAAAGATTACCATTTTCGAGTACTTTCACTCAGAAAGCTATCTTCTTCCTGCGTCTGCCTTAGAGATTTGCATGCCACTAGTCTTCAGGCAACTTTCACCTAAACTCATGAGATTTCTCTTGAATTATGCTACTGTATAATTACATTATTATGCAGAAAAATCCCTCCACCAATAAGAGGGCAACACAATCTCCCTGAAAACTAGCTCCTTCTAAGATTTTGCACCCATGTTCTTCGTTCTTTGCAGAGGAGTATCTATTGGAAATACATATCCAGGTGTGTAAAATGTTAATTTCTAAGGCAATACAGAACTCTGCACACAGAAAGCTAGAATATCAAGTTGATATGGTGGAGGGACTGGTGTGAAAGTGACCTAGATGATCTCCCTTCTTCTTGTGGAACACCCCAACTCAACAGTAAGCATGTATGGAGCCAGGGCAGATGGTATGAGTACTTTCTGTTATCCTAGCTTCATGCAAAATTTTGGGAAATGAGTATACACTGGGAGACACCACCAGCCATCTGGCAGGATCCTGGAAGCAAATGCTATAAACCAAAAAAAAAAAATAATACTCACCTGTGTAAAGATAGTGGGTTGATTGTAGACTGGTGAACGGAAGCAGGTAGTGACCCTCGGAAGACAAAACAGCCAGATGGTAAAGAGAGTAGACAACAAAATTATGCAAAGTAGTCCACATGCCAGGTTGAATGATCAGATGGCTGTCAGAAACAAGCAGTGAGAGAAAGAAAAAATTGACATAAAGGCAGAAGGAGATTTGTTCCTGGAGGAAGAGAAATCCCAGGGATTGTAGAGTAGAAGACTGAAACCTCTAAAGTGAGAGGTATGAGCTAAGTAGCAATGAACAGAGCAGAAACGTCTGTCTGGGTCCAAACGAGCAGAGAAGAGTGAAACTGAAGGATAGTAGAGAAGAGAAGGGTAGAGGTTTTCTCCCTGAATGGCTAAAGATGGGAAGATGGCCTGATCTGGACAACAAATAATATGAGGATGATAGAAAGGTATGGAATGAATTACTAGCATAATGATTTGAACAATGGTGGCCACAAGCAAGGAGGAAGAGGAATATGTCAGAAGAGAAAGTGACAGAAACAGCAGGTTGCCAATGGCTCAAATTGCCACAGATAAGAGCATGCAGGATGACACTGAGGTCCTGGTCAGACATGGGAATATGGCAAGTGTGTCTATGGACAAGGAAGGACTGGAACAAGGCAGCGAGAACAAGGGAGGAAACACCTTGTGGTACTGAGCAGGCAAAATGATGAAGACAAAGCTGCCCAAAAACTGGTGAAGGCAGAGACAGCTGAACCCTGTAGCACAGCCTAGTAAAGGGAAGGGAGATGTCCAATGGTATAATGGTGAAGAGGAAGATAGTGATAGGTGGATCAATGTCAAAAGCCACACACCCCCATGCAGGAAAATGGACTAGGTAGAATGATGCCTGGCATGGTAAATGAAAGGACTACCAGATTAAAAAGTCTGGTTCAAAGACTAATGAACCAGACTAATCCAAACATGAAAATGGAGGGGCAAGATCCCATGACGGAGACTAGATGGGAGATGTTGAAATAATAGAGTGTATAATTGGAAGAGGGATTGGGTTATCTGGTGGCATAGAAGAGGGAACCAAGGTTAAGCCAGCCAGAGAGGTACCACCAAAAGGAAATGACAAAGAGTGTTTCCAGTCAAGGCCATGACCCAAGGTAAAGGCTATAAAGATGGGTAAACATTAGGACAAATATAAGACAAGACCAGGTGGAAGGCAGCAAAAGCCAGGTCTGAGGGATTAAGAACATATGATTAGAAGAAAGGAAGCATAAAAATGGTAGGTGGACAAGGCAACCATGAGTGGAATCCCCAATTGAAACTGGGGAAGAAGAGATAGTTTGTGAGCAGAACCTGGTCCAGCCAAGAGAGGCAATCCACAACCTGATTCAAAGTACCCAAGACATGGCAGGCGAGGAAACCAACCCATGTAGAATTGGTCCAACAAGGAAGGGCCAGGGTTCCTCGATCAGATTCCCCATAGGCAGGTAACTGAGGAAAGCTAAGGAGTTGTCAGAAAGGAACAAAATGAAATGATCCACAACGAGAGGTAATGATGGGATCATGCCCAACAATCTAACAGACGTTCAAGCATGTGGATATGGAGAGAAGACTCATCTGAGGTCCATGTGCCAGATGTTAAAATTGATGTTTAGAGATGCTCCCCAACAAGAGGGGAAGCACAGGTGAAGAGGTGTATAGCCACTATGGGTGGGGGTAATGGAATACATCAATACAAATATTAGAATAGGGGAAGGGACAGGAGAACCCTTCAGGTCCAAGAATCCCATGAAGCATACCTCTGGCCATGCAAGGAAAAACAGTTGAGGTTCACATGTGTGTGACCCAAAGAGATAAGCAGTCCCCATGAAGTCATGGTCACCAAAACTAAACCTCACATGCACAATGAGCAGGATAAGCACGATTTGTAGTTATTGAATGGTCTATACCTTGCAGGGAGATCAGTGAAGATTATCCCAGCAAAGAATGAGTTGACCTCCACCCCCAGATACTGAGTGGGAGTGAGAAATTTGTGAAGTGGTGATGAGCACAGCCTCTATGTGATGTTGGGCACAGATGGGAGAAGAAAGGAAAAGGGAGAGAAAGTCTGTAGGTAAAAAGAAGAAAAACCTTCTGTGCGGATAGAAAAATGTAACCACAAGAGCTCAAACTATGATAGCCTGGCACCCACGAGATCTGACATTACAGAAACTTCATACATGAACTCAATGAGACTGATGCCAGGTAGAAGAGGAAGTTAGGAATCAAAATATGGGGAATGGGGAACTAGGACGAGGTACAAAAATGGAGGTAGGGTTGGGGACAGTGTGAAAACAATGTTCGAAAGTGGGGATTGATGATGGGCAGCCTCAGCTCGTGATGCAAGCAAATCAGGGATATCACCAAACTTCAGGGCAAAGAAAGGGGCTTTAAGAAGGGAAGAAAGAAGTTGAACTTGAGGTAGGTGTGTATTCCTACCCAACAACCCCAGAAACAAAAAGGCAAGTAAGAAGGGAATGATTGATGTAGAACAGACAAGGTGGAGTAGTGAAGGGAATGAGAATCACCCACAAGTTTCACTGGGGCACTGTACATTTCTTTGTCCTTAGTGGCCTGGTTGAATTGCCTGCTGGAGGACATTGTATAAACTGGTATGTGGGCAACTTCCAATACTTTTATCTTCCATTATTTGCATGATCTGGCAGTATCTTCATATGGGTTTTTGCCTACCCCTTGTAGTTATCTTAAACACTTCTGCTAGATTATACAGAGGGGTGAATATTTTCTTTGCTACCTTTCAGGGTCCATTACCTCGTTTTCACAGGATCTCACTCTGTGGCAAATGTTGCCTAGGCAGATGTGCTTTTAATAAACCAATTCCACACTAGCAACCACTAATTAAATATTCTTTATACAGGTTGCAACAGGCTTTGCAGAAATTAGCTGTTCCATAAGACCACCTAGGGGCTGACCAGGTGGTACTGCTGTACTATGCTGGACCACCACTCATGGATTATCATGAATAAAGCTCAAGGGGAGCCTGCCCATTCCTGCCAATTATTGGATTGGATAAATCGGGTTGGTTTGCTTCTAAAACCTATTACACTGTTTTCAAAGCACTGTTCCCCATGACTCCCCAATGCACATTACCCCACAGATTCTACTAGTGGAGCTAGGGATCTGTACCATACCCAGTTTCCAGTCACTGGAATGGCAGACAGAGGCTTTTCCTCTAAGAGTGTTAGAGTGAATTCCTCCATTCTTGGAGAAAGGTCAAAGTTGGGGCCCTCCTGCCTGGGTTTCTGGATGTTTTTCTCCTAGACGTGGGTAGGAAAGGCACAAGACTATGTGAGAGTCTACTTGTAATACTGGTTCAGATTTGATACTTTGGTTGAGTTAAGCATGGCCCTTCTTTTTGATCAATAGTGGTTCAGTACATTAGTCATAGAAGAGGATCCATTTTCTCCTCGTAATTCCCAATGCAGAGTGGTCCCATCATGGATCCTTGGTTGAGCACAGTTTGTTTCATGTCCTCCCCATAATTCTGGGGGCAATTGGAATTTACCTTGCTCCCACTAGTGATGTGCACAATCATGAATTATATCAATGCTTGTTCATTTGTTGTAGGTCGACAAAGTGCTTGATAGCCATTTCCATAATCGATTTTAAATGACAGTTTAATAAAAAACGAATATTTATTGGTATTATTAATTTGGTGGATCATTAAGAAATCCACAGTCCAAAATACACTAGCACTCCCAGGAAATGCTGCAAACTATGAATAATTTTGTTTGAAACTGCTTGTGGTTGGCTGATATATGGGTCAATATTAGATGCTGATGTTGATTGCAGAATTTCACTCTGTCAAGTGATTTCCCAAGAAGATAATCCCTGATGTAGTAACAAAGCTAAGTCTGTGATTGGTTGATCTGTGTAGAGAGTTGCACAATAAAGGAACCTATATTTGTTAAAAATGGTGGAAGCTGTTGCCACAACAGATGAAGGTCATGGCAAAACCTGCAATATTTATGACAATCCAGGCTCATGGGCTTGGACATATTTCGGCTTTTATAAAGATGACGATAAACGCCACGTTCAAATAAAGTTACCAAAGACTGCTTGGATATGAGCAAGACTATTTGTAAGCTCTTTGTCGAAAATCGTACAAACGTTGGTTTACATCACATCGTAAGTTCATAACACATATCATGTTGATCTCCCGGTTGATATCGGTTGCACAGGCCACGAACAGACTTAACTTTAAAATTGTTTTGCGAGTTTAATATAATTTTCAGAAATAAAGAATTCTAAATCACAATGCACCGCTATTAAATTTACGAGACACATTTTCAGTTGCTAGAAAAGTGTTTCTTCATAGTTCTCAACAATAAATCAATATTTGTAATAGTAATAGATTGGCTTTGCTAAATATAAATATACTCATATGTTGATTTGTCAATTATATCACACCTTAAATGTTCTCTCTTTCAGTATTTTCCAGAACATATCACCAACTTGTTTCATCACTTAGAGCATTATCATAAAGAATTAAACACAGACTCCCATCAGTCAACTGCATCTGGAAGCAAACTGTCTCAGTCAAAAATAACATTTTCAACAGACTACTGCTCACATGACTTCAAGATGTCGAGCAATAAACGTGAAACTGATTATGTTTTGGTTGACTTCTTCATTGAGAGCCTGTGCCCTTTCAGTCTAGTGAAAAGTGATGGATTCATAAAGCTGTTGAAATCACTTGATCCACACTACAGTCCTCCTGGAAGGAAAGCATTAGTGACAATGTTGGAGAAAAAATACAAAATGATCACACAATTTGAGCCAGGCCTTGTCTCCTGTGAAGGACATTGCCATGACACATGATGCTTGGTCCTCAGTTAATACAGAGAGCTACGATACTGCCAAAGCTCACTTTGTTGCTGCTGATTGGCAACTTATGTCTGCTGTACTGAGAACTCAAAAATGTCTCGACTCGCACTCTAGAGAAAATATAGCTGATAACCAGAGTTAGACTATGCAAACTTGGCATCTTTCCACTCCAACCATAGTTACAGATAATGCTGCAAATGAAAGCAATTGCACTTCTAGGATGGACAAGAGTTGGCTGATTTGAACACAGAATAAACTTCATAGTCAAAAATATGCTTGCCTTTCCTGCAATATCCAAAATTACTGCAAACGAAAGAGCCCAATTGCAACAAATTGGTTTGTCCACTTTAGTGTTGCTTATCTTCTCGTCATGATTCCAGTGGCTCAGAATGCATCACTCTATGGCTACAGGTTGAGATCTAATCATGAGTATATATATAGTGATAGGTTTGAAGTGAAAGATGGTACAAGGAACATGAAGCTAAATGCTCAAGGGGAGGAAGGGTAAGGGGATGGAGAACAACATTCAGGTCACAAGCAGGAAGGACTGGAGGATGGGGAAGACGAAGAGGATGAAATAGCATGGAAGGAGATCCGGACAAATAGAAGGAAGCTACCAGTAGAAGTTGACAAATAAGGAAGGAGGAAGGTGAATGGTGGAGGACAAGCGATCGTGAGCAAGGTTTTACTCATCGTGCAGTCCTTTGAAGATGATACATAAGCATGACCTAAAGGGATAAGGGATTTCATAGAAATCCATGTCCTTAAAAGTGAACCTTCCATGCAGTGAGAGTAAGAGAGGATATGGCATTGAAAACTAATTGCTCCATGTCCCTCAAATGAAGAGAATGCTGGGACCTGCAGAGATGAAAATTGAAAATGAATGCAATACTGACTGGGTGTGAAATGCGACTTCACCAGATTGATTAATCAACCCAGATGCACTGCCTCCTGAAGGAGAAGAAGAGGACAGCTGTAGAGGACCTGTTGGGATGGAACCAAATGTGAGAATAAGTACCTGAGACATCCACCTCAGTCATCCAAAGACCTGGAACAAAAGACTATTGTAGGGTGAGAAAAAGACTCGATGTGAAATCAAGGAAGGTCAAGAACCAACTGAGACTTCAAATATCTATGACTGGATGCCTATCATCGAGTTCTTAAAAACAACAAAAAGACAGGAATCAAATCTTGGAGAAGGATGAGAAAGCTGTACAACACTGCCACAGATTGACGTTGAAAAGAAACATGATCTCTTGTAGGAAGGCAAGTAAAAGGAACAGGAGATAATGGAGGAGGAGAAGAAAACAAAATAAAGAGTAAGGCTATCTGACAGAATTCCTAATACCCAACAACTGGCCACAAATGGAGGGCAAAGGCATCCAAACCACACTAATGGGCCCTACTGACCCTGAGCCTATAGGATAGACACCACCAAGACTGATAGTGCAGAAGTCTATGAGTGGTGGGAGGACAGATTGGAAAAGAGGAATGGGTAGTGGGAGCAGAGAGGGAAGAAGTAGGAGACAGAAAGAGGTAAAAAGGAGCATAATATAGATAGGAAATCAGAGAGGATAAGGAAGAACATTGGCATGCATTGGAAAAACAAGCATTACAATAAAATCACATTACCAAATGAAAGGAAGCCAAGGTATATGAGAGATAAGGGAGGAAAAAGCACTTGAGTGAGATGGGCATCTTGCCCCAACAAACTCAAGCAATCGATCAACCAAATATGAAGTAGTAAGACTGAGGAAGGTAAACACGCCACTGTAGATAAGTGAGTGAGCATCCATAAAACAACCCTTAGGGGAACGGTGAATTGTCACAGAAAATAAAGTGAATGGAGAAATGGTAATATGAAAGGGTAGAGAGTGCAAGACAATAGTGGGAAAAATTAAGCTTAAGAAAGACGAAAAAACAGAGGATCTGACCCCCAAATCTGAAGAAAAGACTTTAGAATTGAAGATTCGAAGAAGGGTAATACAGTGTGGCATTATGCCTAGTTATACAAGGTAACAAAGGAAAGAGGATAAGGTATACATATAACAAACTTGTGGTAAAAGTAATCAAATATGGACATGCATTGCTAGAGAGGAATTAAAAAACATAAAAGTAAGAAGCAGGGAATGAATTACAAAGTGAAGGAAAGAAATGTACCAAAGAACCCTGTCCCAAAATTATAAAAAAAGGCTTAGGAAGATTCAAGACATATTAGGCAAGGGTAAATGGTGGGAGAAAAATGGCAAAATCCCTTCCATTGCAAACGAAAAACATAGGCAGAGGTATTGCAAATACAAAAGAGGTCCAAGCCACATGAAAGATTCCACCACTCACTGCACAAAAGCTATCACATCCCCAACAGACAAAGACAAACCCAACACCAATTTAGTTGTTAGTCTAGCATGAACAATGTCTTGTTGCCTGACACCAGACAAAGTCGAAGGTACTGACACTCATGAAATAATAACGTGGAAATAAAAGTCCACAAAATATGCTGGGCAGAAAATGTTGGAAAATGAAAATCTAACAATATATACTTCCAAAAAAAATACATATATCTGAAAAGTCCACGAGCAAATAAAAAAAGACACGTCATTACACATGAGTGCCAAATTGAGAAGTGATGAACAATCAATATAAGAACACACGAATTTAGATATGAGCCTCAAGGCTAGTGGTGGGTGAAAAATTGCATATATAGAGGGCAGTATAAAATTGGGAAAAATTAATATGTGAGATGTGGTAAGGTATTGTGTCAGAATTCAAAGCTTCCCCATGTAACACATGCGAATTTAGCAGCAGTGGTCCAGGTTTTTCTTTCACCACCATAACTGCCTAATGATGTGGGAAGAAGCTGTTCAATCTAATAATTAAACTTTCTAGTTACAGCCTTCTCTGGGATGTTGCCAATTGTGTTTTGTAGGACAATGATTCAAAGGCCTTTAAGACATAAGTGATCTTTTATGAAATTGAGTAAATGCATCAGTCCATATTTTTTGGATAATACCTGTTGCTCATCTCAATCAGGGTATACTCTTCAACCAAGTGATGGATAGGATGAGGCAAGAAACCTGAATGTGCAGCAAGGACATGTAGAATAGGTACACGACAATCTGAGAGCTTGCACACAAGCCATTGGAATGCCAATATGTGTAGTAAGTTTGGGGAAAGTTCAGACTGTACCAAATGTGCTCCCTCCCTTGGCTATCAGTCTCTATGGGTTAATACCAGTTGTGGGAGAAGGGCACATGTAAAAAGTATCCATGCACAGCTCCTCAACTGTGAGACACTAAGGGCCCATACCAGTTGCAGGAGGAGGGCAATGCAGTGAACATAAATATAAGGATACTTATGAAACCATCACTCAACCATTAGACTACAGGTAAAATGCCAGTTATGGGAGTGATACATCACAGTTGGATATTAAAAAATATCAATAACTCCACAATCAAATGGAGTAGGATCATGACCTTGCAGGAGTTAGTGAGGGGCAAAGAGAGAGTAGGTGAAATGTGTGTCTATAATCCAATTGGAGCTTGTGATGTATCCAGATAGGTTGGGATGGTCTGTACTACACTCCGGAAATACCCCTGCCTCACTTCTCAATGTAGAGTGACTTTGTGTTTCATTACCTGCTTTCAGGTACCAATCCGTCAGGATTCTTCACAGTCCACCACCTCACTTGCTGGGAGCTAGTAAGTAGTAAGGGTCTCACATGCTCCACTCGAGGGGGGGGGGGAGAAGGGGAGAACTAGCATATGGGAGACCCAGAGAATGTATCCACATCCCCCATTGGTCCTTCAGGCTGGAAAGGTTTTTTTTTATTGGAGACAGTGCAATGGATAACTGTGAAACCCTTTTCTTAAAAGCCAGCAAGTGCTAGCCAGAGAAGCATACAGAAGCACAGCTCTGGTGCTGGCTTTTTCCACAATAGTCCAAGGAATGGGTAGAGTCTGTATCAGACTGTAAAAGATAAATACACAAGAGTAGAACCCCAAAGGTCTTGTACACACTCCATCTCACAGTGGGCACTGACTGGGCCAGGGTGGATGGTTAGACCACTTTCTATTATTGTGGTCAATGCAGAATATTGGGTAAGTATACCCTGAGAGGCAACACTAGCCACCTAGTAGGATTGAAAAGTCGGAGAACAGTGAGGAAGGAATAAGTAAATGAGTACTCGCACCCATTACAGACACAGGGTTAGTTGTAGAATGGCTATTGGAGGAAGTTTGTATGTTACTAGAGATGAGACAGCCAAATGGTGGAGATTGTTGATAAATGATTGTGAGGTAGCCCACATACCAGCCCAGAAAAAAGGGATAAAAGCTTATAAAAGTAGACTTAACAGAGCATACAACATCTACTATTAGAAGGGCAAAGACAAGATGCATGAGGTGGCAGATCCTGTCCTTAACCCTCTACATGGATATCTTTTTTTCTGCACATGTTACGAGGTTTTAGTGAGTTAATCAAAATTTAATTAAACTACTTTCTTTTTAAGATATACTAATAAATATACTATGAAAACGTAGCCAATAATCCATATTTAAGTAGTACATATGTGTTACGTTCTTACTCTTATAAATTAATATTTAAAAAAATCTAAAATATCTCCTAGTGTATGAATTGTGACATCTGATCTCCTAGACATCCCTTCTTCTCTAATTGATTTACCACCTCTCCAAAAAGTATGAAATTTAACGTAAATTACTTATTATAATATCGTCATTGCTCAGGCAAAGCGTAATTTTCATAGCCTTTAATCTTATTTGGTTACAGAGCCAGGAAATAGACAACCAGACACCTTTGCCACACCCACCTATTATGTATTCTGTTTCAGAAATTGTCAATAGTTCTTTCTTATGTTCAATACTATAATATTTATAACAATTGGAAAGCTAAGGTTTCATCTATCAAACAATGTTGTTTTCTGTAAAGGGAATTTTCAATTTCTCTTTCAGTACAAGCTTGATTCCTACAGGATACACATCGATATGCTTAGATGAAGTTTTAATGGCTTGTTGCATAGTTAGAAAGCTAGAAAAATTGTGATAGTTATTGTCTCCTTTTTGCATGCTATTATTTTGTGTTCTTTGGTGCATTATCTAATCAAATAAAAAATTATTTAGTGCAGTAACACTATTAGTATACAAAATTAGGGTTAAGCATCATTCACAGTCAACAGCAAAAAAAGGAGAAGACCCAGGAAAGTGCTTTTTTTTTGTTTTTCATGTGTATTCTTTATTATTATTATAAAAGTAACTGAAACATAAAAATAGGAAACTTCATATGTTAGTTAGGGTTAGATGAAATAAATAATAACAATAATATAGTAACAATTTTCCCCCCAGTGGCACAGCGGTATGTCTGCGGACTTATAACGCTAGAAACCGGGTTTCAATACCCGTGGTGGGCAGTGCAGATAGCCCTTGTGCTGCTTT
>NW_013668912.1:42489-44676 GCF_000517525.1 Limulus polyphemus | reverse complement strand
GACAGATTACGACCAGGTAACCACTGCCTTTTAAGACGGGTGCTTGTTGCAAACGGATTTCGTCTGACCAATCTACCAGATGGTCGACCAGATCGAGGACGGTCCTTAACATTCTGGGTGGCAATATGTTTTCTGACCAAACGGCTGATCACTGTGTAATGATACCCAAGCTGTCTACCTATCGCCTTGTAGGACATACCAGCGGAGTTCATGCCAATAATTTGCCATCTCTGCGCCTCTGATATCCGTCTTCTTGCCATTCTTACTTAAAATGATTTTGCATTCAGAAATTCGGGACTTAAATACGGATTTGATGCACGAAAAAATAGTGCATATTGGACGTGAATAAGGGAGCAAGTTGCACGTTGGGAAAAAAACGCGCCTGATTTAAATGTCACACCTGAACGCTCACATCCTTTTAATTATGTTTGAAATTATGAACATTGCTCAACATCATGAAAATTAAACCTTATTTTCAATAAGCAATCCTGAAAAATATTTGGGGGTGCTTAACTTTTTTCCAGGGGTATACTTAATTATAAAATCTGATTTTCTGTGTACAAGACTTTTAATATTTACTAAAACCCTGCCAAAGTTTGTAAAGATAAAAGAAGTGTATTAAAAGCTATAGTATGGAAACTACAATAAGTACAAAGTGGTAACCTGATCAGTTGAATCGATTGACCTTGAAGTGAGAGTTAATGAGAAAAGGCCCCAGGTAGAGGAGGGTCCCAGTTAAGAAAGGACAGTGAGAGGAACAACAAGGAGAAAAAGTATGACAATATATTGAGAGGCCCAGTCAGGACAAGAGCATGTGTCTAGAACAGATATAACACTGAAATGGGAAAATGAAGGAGAAGATATGAGATAAAGGATGTGACCACTTTCTGCTGCCATGAAATATGAGGGAAGGAAAGACCAGCCAGGTCAAAGGAAATGTGAAAATGAAAAAGCAGGGAGAAATTAGGGCTATCAATGGTAAATAGGAATAGGTCTCATGAGTCCAGAAAGAGCAGAGACATCTGCTAGAGGCTTAATAGGAAACCAAATAATAGCATGGAATAATAGCTTAGCAACAACATTACTACTTTTGAAAGTGGGTATGGCTTCTCACAGACAGGAGAATTTTTACAATGTCTTTCTTTGAACAATGTTTTTGGAATCTGCAGTAAGTTAGTGGTCAACAAGCTATATAACAATACAAAAGCGTCTACATTACACACAGTGGAGCCAAAATAGAAGAAACGAAAGCTGATATTTTTAACCACCAGCACATACAACAAAACTAAAGTTTTAATTTTTGTTTTAGAGGCTTCTTTTGAAATAAAGGAATAAAAACTTAAATAATATAAAACTTTGAATGATAACATACTTAATAATGCTAACTTCATTAAAATACATTGATAGTAATGTGGCTTAATTGAATTTTGAATATAACTCAGTAAAACTTTGTGACATGCATAAAAAGGAATTTAAAGAGTGCACCATTGTTACAGGGTTAACCTTTTCCATACGGGTCACGGGTGAAAGGCCATGTCATCACGTTTGCTGACTCTCATTCAAAATTTTATTGAACTATTATTTCATGAATTTATGTCAATAAGTTTGGTATCAAACTGTAGATTATAATTAAAATTTTTGTATTATACCTTACTCAGTTTTTAATTTAATAGCATATATTAAAAAACCCACAGTTAAACATCGATTTTTGTGTGTAACGTGGTATGTTGAATGCAGCACTGGTTCAAATTAGATGTTTATAATGTCAATGATTTTAATTTATAATGTAATGTAAGGTTATATAAATTACCGATATTGACAAGCTAGAATAAAAATAAGAGCCTCTTATCTTAGCTAAGATATTGCTCATTTAATAAATGAAACACAGTGGCACTCCACCCACCTCTTTCTATTTTTGGGAAATGCTCCAATATATACACTTACTTCTATATGTGACATGAATAACCAATTGAAAGCTCAGAATGTCATCCTAGTGGCTTTTTCAGCCATTTTAACGTGTTTGGATGCCATATTTTTCTTTCAAACCAAGATTTCAAGGATGTAGGTTGTGTCTTTAGTCTGCTCAAAATTTCATATTTTTTAGACTGAAATACAGCTTAGGTAATAAGCTTGAAAAATTATAATGGAATTCTATGGTATTAATATACTAATTTGTGTTTGTTTGTT
>NW_013668912.1:35644-41640 GCF_000517525.1 Limulus polyphemus | reverse complement strand
GAGATAAATATCAATTTCTGTGTGTCACGTGGTATTTTGAATGCAGCACTGGTTCAAATTAGATGTTTGTAAAGTCAAAATACTAAGTTTCTAGTTTTGTATGAATTAGAGACTCAAATTACTGATACTTACAAGCTAGAATATAAAATAAGAAGGTCTTATCTTTTCAATTTGCTAAGATACTGCTCATGTAATAAATCAAACACTGTGGCACCCCACCCACCTCTTTGCATTTTTGGAAATGCTCTCTTATATATACTTCCTTCTATATATGACACGAATAACCAATAAAAAGCTCAGAATGTCCCCCTAATGGCTTTCTCAGCCATTTTAATGGGCTTGGACACCATTTCTTTCTTTTCAACCAATATTTCAAGGAGGTAGGGTGTGTCTGTATTCTGCTAGAAATTTCATATTTTTTTAGACCCAAATCCAGCTTAGTTACTACGTTTGATAAATTATAGTAAAATTCTATGGTATTGATGTAGTAATTTATGATTTTTTAGTTATTAAAAAGTATATATATATAAAACCTATATAATATATTTCGTTTTATGTCTTCCACATGCAAAATTTTTAAAGACTTAGCAACCAAGTACAAAGGTCATAACTAGAAAAGATAATTTGTTTGCTTTACTTCTTTATTTACTGTTCTATGTTTAATAAAAAATTAGTTTAAGAAATTATTTCTAAATAGTAATAATCTATATACATATATAATGTATAATAATTAAAATGTGACTGTATTTTACAAAATACTAGTATAATAAAACACAGTCAAGACAGGTCACTTTGTAAAGACTAAAGGTCAGTTTTATATTATTGGATACAGTTACATGAGTCACATGTGCCACGTTATTGTAACTTCTGTACTGTTAGTTGGGCATGGTTGGAAGTTTCCTAATATTATTTGCCATTATTCTAGAATAAAAACGGTAATTTAGATTTATTTCATAATTTTTATGATGGTTACAAGGTTGGTCAAATCGATTAACATCACATGGAGTTAATATTGATAAAATAACAGATTAAATACATATTTTTACTTAAAAAAAGGTTTGATGATTATCTAGAAGGATATAGAGATTACACAAATGAAATTTGACAAATTTCAGATAAAGAAAAGTATTTTTAATCTTAAAATCAAAATTATTTTGCACGTTGGATTGTCAACATTCTGAAAGAAAAGTTCACGAGCAAATCTTTAATAAAAAAATCTTAAAACATAATTCAAAAACCAGATATTTTGTGTATGAAATCCTTGTAATGTTTACTAATAATCTACAAAATTTTGTAAAGGCTTGGATACATTTTCAAAAATTATAATACAGTTACTCTCATAGATACTTTCCTGGTTAAGAGCTTGGTGGATTCCAACCAACCTGAAAGGAAAGGTTTAACATGTACACTTAGTAGGTACTGTTTAGGGCTAATTACTCCTTAACTCTTTTAGCATGGGCTCAGTCCATGAGACCGACCTCATAGCCATTTGTGCTTGTTTTCATGCTATAGTTTTTAAATTAGTAAGCATATGTTAACGAAATTTGGCAGATTATCAGTAAACATTACAATGCTTTCAGAAGCAAAATATCAATTTTTTTTATTAAGACTTAATGTTTGTAAAGCAATGTTTTTCTCATGCCTTTTTTTCTTTTTGCATGTTGCCTATCCAACATGCAAAGTAATTTTCATTTTGAGATTAAAAATACTTTTGTGCATCAGAAAATGCATAGATTGTATAAAGTACAATGACAGAAATTGTGAGGTGTAGTGGCTAGAACACAGTGGACCATACTCAGTAAGTTAACTACATCCGAAGCCTCTTCACTGTGTACTGACATCTATGTGAGGGTAAAATGAGGATAATACCATCTTCACCTTAAACTCAACAATTGGGGATTAACACCTGCACGAACTACTGGGTATGCCACTAGGATCATCACTGATCTATCGATCGGGGAATAGACAGCCAGAAACAAAACAATTTCTATCACATGTAATCAACTCCCCCAACCATGGTATAGTCTAGCACAATCCAAAGGCAATAACATCCCCATAAGAAAAGAATGAGAGATAGACAAGGACTACACCAGAACAATCCTACATACTACCACTGTGAACAAAGACACAGACAGAGCAATTGAGGGAGGAAGATAGAATAGACAACCTGTACTTGTATGAGGATTTACATTGGACTGGTTCACTCCAATCCAAAACTTCTAAGCTTGGAAACAACTTCCATGTGAAGGTAGAATGAGGTCTCCAAATTGAAGGCTACTCTTTTACCAAAGAATAGTGGGATTTGACCAGCACACTTTAATGCCTCATGGCTGAAAGGGCGAGCATGTTTGGTGGGAAACAGAAGGAAGGGGAAGTAGCAAAAAGGAGGAACCCTCCTGTGCTGCAGAGGTGTGAGGGAACAAAAGGGACAGCGTAGAAGAGGAAAATACAATGGTATCGGGAAAAATGGTAGGTGTGGGAGAAAGATGCGCAATAACTGGAAAGTGAGGCAACAGATGAACCCAGATCAAAAAGCCAAGTAAGAATTCCACAATACAAAAAACAGTGAGCCAAACAGCCGCAAGTTCCTGGCCTAGAGACCAACAGTGGAAAACATTCCATTGATGCAATTAAACTTCCATAGAGGAAGGGCTGATAGAATGGGCCAGAAGGGAAGTGACAATCCCAATCTCCATGTCAAGGATGTGATAAAACCAAGCATGAAGAATGAGATGAAGCACCAATGACTGAGTTTTTCAAAGCAGGAAGGGAGGCAGAGGAGGGGGTAGCACAAGGGTAAAGTGGAACTGGAGAAGGCATGGAACCATGATAAAGCCACTCAGTAAGAAGCAATCAAAAGGACCTGACACTATGAAGTATGGAAAAGCTAAATCACTCAGAGAAGGGGTTAAATAGGAGGATAACATATAAAAAATTAAAAAATCTAATCCTGATTGAAAGCATCAACAGTCATGGTAAGTGGATGAGGTACCAGAGACCAAGTCAGAGGGAGTTTGTAGTTAAGTGATGTGACAAATGCATCGATGTGAGGAATACCTTACCGAATGCAAAGCCACTGAAGAACCATAGGATCGAGAGACAACTCTGTTGGATAGTCTGTCTGGACAGGAAGAATGATCTGCAACAAGATGGAAAGCACCCGGAAACTGACATGCCATGATATGATATCCTGCATGTGGGTCCTGAAAAGAAGATCAAATGTGTGAAAACATAGGGATCAAGAATGGGTGCCACCCTGGCAAATGAGGTAAGCAACCACAGTAGAATTATTGGGATGAATCATGACCAGAAAATGTTTGGCCTGATAAAGATAATGATCCAAGGTCTAATGAACTACAAGAAGCACCAGTGTGGAGTTGAGAACACTTTTTTGGTCAAATACCAACACCTAGAAGCTTCCTGCTAATTGACCTACACCCCTATCCCTAAAGGGAAGCATCTGTAAAAAGAAGGAAATCCAGATGAGGAGAAGGAAGCAAGACACTTGTCAACGTGTGGGGCTTGTCCAACCACCAATGCTGATCATCGACTATAGGATGAGGAAGGGTAATAAGAGCCTGCAAAGGAACCCATGCAAAAGAACATTAGTCGTAAATAGCTCACATAGGAGCCCAATTCAAGAGAAGTGTAGTCATGGAAGACCACATCCCTGTAAGCAATAGAACCTCGTAAGTGGTAAGAGAGGGAGCAGTAAGAGTGTGTAACTAAAAGTTCCAACAAATAAAGTCAAACGAACTAAAGCTTGAACCAGTCAACAAAAACATACAAGGACAAAGCAAGCCCAGTTGTAATATGTGGAGTTGATAGATCACCCTTCAAAGGACAAACCGAAGATATGGTCGTGACAAGTGAGTGAACATTATATGTAATGGGTCATCTCGAAACCTAGAGAAAAAAGCCCTCCAGAGGAAAATGAGGGAGATGGAGAAAAGGAATGAGGCAGGCCAATCTATGACAGATCGCCAGCACCAGTTGTCATGGGGACAACCAACATCCTGGAATACAACCTGAAGAAAAAAATTCACAGTTTCAAAGGCCAGATGAAACAGAAGGTCGTGAACAGTCTTTGCCCAACATTAGCAGGTAAAGGGATCCCGAGATAGAGGGAAGGATTGGGAATCTGTGACAAACAAGAAGGGGAAAAGAAAGGAATTAGAGAACAAGTCCAACCAATAGAACCCAAATAACCAACTGATCTGAGACAAAATATATCACCAAAGGGGAACAAAGTTGCACAATCGAGCTCCCATTGGACCAGAACCCTATGGATAGTCACTGATACTGATGGTGGTATGCCAAATTACGTTGAAGAAAACGACGAAATACAGAACACCTGGAAGATGGGTACAGTGTTGATGCAGGGATTCCACTCGGAAGTCCAAAGTGCCTGGGATATGGTCGAAAATACCACCAAAGAAAAGAAGAGTGAAACAGAATCCCCCGAAATACGTGAGTGACCAACAAACCTGTGATAAAGGGTCATCACAACCCAGAGAAATCACGTGGAAAGCAAGAGCCGAGAATAACACATAAGCCCATATGGAGATAAGAAGTGAGATGCTGTTCCAGGAAAAACCCTTAGGATGTTTGTGTAGAGCCTCAGAAAGGAGAAGTTTGGTAGATAAATAAAGCAGAAGGGATGTAAAAGTAAGACAAGGTGTGAAAAAATTGGCATGGGATAATGCATTGGAAAATCAGGGATAGCCCTCTCCTCCCCCATACAAGCAAAATAGACCCAAACAACTGAGATTCTAGAACAGTCTGCATGATGATATGCCAAAGCAAACCGATCCACACCCAGGATCCTAATATCTAAGGAAAGAGATAAAACATCACATACCTGAGAAATATAGTCCAAAACACCGTAATCTAATTGATTTGCAAGTGGAGCAGAGGAAGACATGACAAAATCCAGTGGCAGAAAAAGGCTACCAAATCTGCACCAGAACAAACAGGGTCGGGTTGTTCGTGAGGAAGTGGAGCATCATCAGGAGAAAGTGTTAGATCTACATAATATTCAATCTCCTGGCAAAAAATCGCCTGCAAACACCATGACGGGTCACCCTTACCTGCAGAAATGGCAAAAGAGTGCTCTTATTAAATGTGTTTGATAGATAATACACCATGCAAAAAAAAGGACTGGAAAGTAATTGAAAATAAATTCATCAACTGTATAAGCAAAAACGAGTAGAAAACCACAGCGACAGTAAAACTTTTAAAGTTACGACAATGAAGCACACTAGTGCACAATTTGAAACGTTTGAACAAGAGCACTGCCAAATGAGAAGTGAAGATTCAGTAGAGGAGTATAGAGGGAGTCACATGCATCACGTGAGCATATCATGCTACTATTGGTTAAGAGATGATACTTGATGATTTGAATGACAGACATGTTGGAATATGGCAATTCCATGCGTAAAGAAAAAGTTTGTATATATAGTGCAGCACTGAACGAGAATAGCTAATTTTGTTAAAGGAGGTAAGTATCATTTCAGAAGTAAACATTACCTTCTATTTGGGCATATTAAGGAGTAATAAACCACAACAAAGTATCAACAACAATGTGTTACAGTTGAAAGAGCAACTAAATGTAACTTTATTACATATTAATGAACTAAGTGGTATACGACAAGAACTAAATATTATCTTCTAGGTGCATGTATTAGAGAATAAGAAATTGGAATAAAACATTAACAGTTATATATATATATATATACATGGCAAAGGATAATAAATTCTTTTCTCTTACTTTATGTTTAATTAATTTTTTGCTAAATGCAAAGGTTGTTTGTAATGTTTTATGTGAATTTATGTGAGAGTTTCACAAGGAAACAATGGGTAGAAAGTGGGCAAAAACGAATATGTGGTGGCCTACTTCAGTAGAATTTTGAGTAGACCAGAGAGGAACTACTGTGTAACACGGCGGGAACTCTTTGCTATAGTAAAGAGTCTGACATATTTCCATCCTTACCTCT
>NW_013668912.1:33366-34745 GCF_000517525.1 Limulus polyphemus | reverse complement strand
ATGTGGAAGAATGATGCAGGACCTGCAGTACATGTTCTGCAAAAAGGGGACCAAAGCATAAGGGATGTGCCCTCAATGAAGCTATATCAAGTTGATGCACCAATGGAATGAGTGGCCGTTGACATTGCTGGTCCTCTGCCCCAAACTCGTGCTGGAAACAAGTACATTTGTGTGGTGTTGGATTATTTCACCAAGTGGCCTGAGGCATATGCAATACCAAATCAGGAAGCTACAACTATAACTTCGGCTATTAGTGACTTCTTCTTCAGATTTGGTATGCCATATGAACTGCATTCAGATCAAGGACGTAACTTTGAATCAGCCATGTTCCAAGAATACTGCAAGTTGTTTGGCATCCGAAAGACTAGGACAACGCCACTTCACCCACAGTCTGATGGGATGGTAGAAAAGCGCAATTGGACACTGTGACTGGAATTGACAAAGTTTTTAATAGCTATCAAAATGATTGGGATGTCTTACTCCCTCCACTGTTGATGGCCTATAGGACAGCAGAGTATGAAACCACTGGATACACTCCAGCAAATTTGATGTTTGGTCGGGAACTTCGGTTGCAAGTGGATCTGTTAACAGGACACCCACCTTATGAAGAGTTGCCTGAGAATGTGTCAGAGTTTGTGAAAGTGTTATTGGAAAGGATGAATGATATTTACCATCAAATGCGTTCAAACTTGAAAACGTCTGTTGATTCGATGAAGTTATCTTATGATAAGAGAAGATAACTGAAGTTAGCTTTGTACCAGGAGACAAGGTATGGTTGTATAATCCCAGGAAGACCAAAGGGAAGTCTCCTAAGTTGTCTTCTCCATGGGAAGGCCCATATGACGTAGTGGATCGTCTCTCAGACGTGACTCTCCGGATAAAATGTGGTCGGCGAGGTAAGCCAAAAGTGGTGCATGCCAACAGGCTTTGGCATTATCATGGTCCAGGACATTTCAGTTGGGATGAAGTGAACAATGGAACAAATAACGCTGCTGAAGACGTGTCACCTGAAAAAGCCTCTGTCAAAGAAAAAACTCTATTCGGTTTTGAGAAAGGAAACAGTGAAGCCCTTGATGAAGTTACTATTACTGATGAGACTGCAACCGATAATGGGACATTATTCTGTTGGAGCAGATGAATCCCACATGAAGCAGAAGCCAATTAGACGGAGACCAGTACATCATGTAAAATCAAAAGACATTTGAGTTGGGATGAAGTGAACAATGGAACAAATAACGCTGCTGAAGACGTGTCACCTGAAAAAGCCTCTGTCAAAGAAAAAACTCTATTCGGTTTTGAGAAAGGAAACAGTGAAGCCCTTGATGAAGTTACTATTACTGATGAGACTGCAACCGATAATGGGACATTATTCTGTTGGA
>NW_013668912.1:16665-33209 GCF_000517525.1 Limulus polyphemus | reverse complement strand
GTAACAATATATACCACTGGATATGCCACCAGTGGTCTTGCAGAAACACTCCATCTCTACAGTGAGCATTATAGTGCACTAAGTAAATAGTGTGGGTTTGAGGCAAAGCATACCTAACCAGGCAACACCTGCCACAGAGTGAGATCCCATTATCAATAGTTAGAACTAGGGTTCCTGAAAATAAAAACATAAATGAAATGAAGTGATAAGTCTTACCCTAATCAAAGACAAATGGACATGTGTAGAATCACCATGGCAGTGAGATGATTTCCACCCGAGGAAGATACAGCCAGATCGTGCAGATACTGATCGAGAAAAGTATTGGGAGTAGTTCACATTACAGCCTGGACGATCTCCTCAAATGGACAGCAAAGGTGAAAAGCCAAAGATACAGTGATATGATGAGAAGAAATGTTGTGGAGACAGTGACCTTCCATGGATAAGTCCAAATACACCAGCCTAACGAGTTGATGAACTCGAACAGTGAACATGACAGGGTATAGGTCACGGGAAATGGAAGGGTTCCAGGGAATAAAGGTTGGGAACTTGAACCCTGAAATGAGGCAGGATGTGCCACATAACACCATAAGGAGTGAACCAGACAAAGAAGCTGATCAGGATTGGAATGGAAGTACCAGTGGGAGATGGAAGTTAAGGAAATGGATGTGAAGACCAAACAGCTTTCACAGGTAGCATAGGTCTGAAGTAGGAAGGACCAGTCAGGATATAAAATGATTTAAGAGGAATGGTAAAGGAAACGAGCAACATTAAAGGCAGAAACATCTGATTGATGACTTCCACAAGCAAGGAGGAGAAACAAATTGGTCTTGAGGGAGAGAAAGTAGATGGAACATGAAGACAAAGGTTCAAAGAAAGGATGGGAAAGCATAACGGACCACACTGGGATCCCAATCAGGCAAATCAAATGAATGTGGAGGATGCATGGCTTGAAAAGAGAGGAAGAAGGAGGGAAATGATAGGGAAAGACAAAACCTGGAGAAACAAACCAAATGAAGAATAAGGAAAGATGAGAAGTGGAAGGTCTGAAATCCCATTGAAGAAACCAAAAGTAAAAGATATACAATTGCCTCTGGTAAATGGACATGGAAGAAGGTCTAATGAATCGGGCAAGGAAAGATGCAACACGTGGAATCAGTCCCTGGGCTGAGACAATAAACCTGACAAAAGCCATGTATGAAAACATTGTAATGACATCTGAATGAACAATGTCCTACCGAGGTTGACAGAATAGGGACTGAGAAAAAGGGAAAGGTAAAGAAGGTTGTACAAGTAAAAGTTGGAGCAATGGAATGATGGTTGTGCTGGTTAAGACAGAGCCACCAGTAAGACAAGACATGGAGTGGTTTGGAATAAGGATAGAACTCTGGAGTCAATTTGGAGGACAATGTGAAGACTCCTCTAATCTTGACAAAATGCAACCAGAGTCAGTAGTCAGGAGACTAAATGGAAGGAAGTTGATGTTCCAGTGAGTAACAAAAGTATATATGAGGTGTCTCCAACTGAGAACACACCCACTTAAAGACCTGTGGATCAAGGAACCACTCTGTGAGGAGAATTTTGTTGGGAGGAGATAATTGATCCACTACCAGATTCAGGGAGCCAGGAAAAATGCAAGTGTGGGTTCAGAAAGGAGATCCAGAATCTGAAAGCACAGAGACCTTGAATTGGTCCCCTCTGGCTCTGTGTTTTATGTGACAACTGTGGAGATTTTGGTATGTACCATAACCACTCACCTCCCATAAGAGAGGAAGTAAGTGGGACAAAATTTGACAAACTACCAAAGGTTTGAGATCATATGAAGATAAGGCTTCTTAACTGACCAGAAATTTGAAATCTCCCGGAGGGCGAGGTAAGAACCCCAACCCTCTAAAGATGAGTTTGTCAACAAATTTAAATCTAGATGAGGTGGGTTAAGCAGCATCACCATTGTGGTCTGGTCTCTGTCTAACCACCAAGCCAGAGATCCAAGGAGAAGTTCCACTGATTTAGTAGTGTTCACATATGAGCCTGACCAATGGAAAAGAGAGCTTCCAAAGAAGCCTACATCCCCAAATAGATAGAATATCTTGAGCTGTAAGGAATGTGAGGGGCGTGTGAACTGCTTGCTCCAAACTTGACGATGAAGAGGAGAAGGTTGGGCCTAACTAAGGTTGGAAAGAAAAACTCCCAAATGAACAGGGTATTGAGAGGGGATAAGAATGGATTTTCTCACTGTCATCAGGAATTCAACACATACTGCATCCTGTAGGTGCAGAGGAGTGTGGTCTTTGGACTGTGAATGGGAAGAAGTAAGCAGGAGCTGGTCATCCATAGAAAAGAATAGTGCAAAGACTCACAGAGTGAAGATGTCTGGCAAAAGTTTATACCCACCCCATGACAAAATAATTAAAGAGATGAGGCAAGTCCAAGCAGTAGGGCCCTGAACTAGAAAACACAAATTTGAGCAATAAATAACTATCGATAAAATGAGCACTGTGGGAAATAACTCCAAATTGTAGATTATGAGGAGAAAATAAGGTTTCTAGTATCATGAATGTAGAAAAAGGAGCCAAAGCAAATCTCAGCCCTAGAAACAGGAAATAAACAAACACGTCAGTTATGTTACAAAGGAAAAAATTAAATCCTACACATACGAAAATTATGATAAGGTACATAGTTAACAATGATGAAAAAATTATTCAGATAGAACAATTAATTATGTTACTACTACTAGTTGTAATGATATGCAATGTACAAATCATCTAAACATACCTAGTGAACAAAGTACTAAAAATATCAAACAAACAAAACAACCAAATTTACCTAGTCCACAAAGTATGTAATAATAACAAATGACAGACCATATTGAGAAGGTGCCAGAAAAAGAAAGTCCACATGTCTTTTCATTGATCATATTCAGAAACATTGTCAGGTTGAAAAGGAGAAGAAATTGCTAGCCAAACATGAATCTAGCTCCCTGCATATTAAGGCCTATTCCTCTTCTACAAATAAAATCGAACCTGATTCCTGGGAAGTCTTTACAGTAGCTTTTTCAACTGTAATGGGTATTTCTGTAATCGATATATTTATCACAAAAGAATACTAAGATCTCTTATAAATTGGTAACAAGAAATAAATGTAAACATAAGTAAACTAAAGCTGTTGAAGAAAAAATTGAAAGGGCAAAGAAGCACATTCGGAAACCGTAGTCACATACGAAAAACACATCTAAACAATGCTGTGCCAATCGAGTAAGTAATGATTGAACGGGAATAGAAGAGGAAGCTGGCTGCGCCAATATAGGTAGTGCAATACAATTGGTGGAGAGTTGCCATATGATATATACATGTTCAGACATGGCGAAAACTTGATGGGGTATATAGACTGCTGTACAGATTGCGAAAATCTAGCAATGCTTAGAGGGAAGAAGAAAATTGAGATAGCTTTGTGCAAAGGAGATAAGACCATGTCAGAATTATAGTGTACGTAGGTTTATGCTTTTATATAATTATGTCACATATATGAAAAGTAATAAACAATGAAAAACTATTTTTGTACATAAAACACTAAAATTCAACTTACAGTTACAATTACAATACAGTCACAGTATTTCAGTTTGAAATACATATTTTATTAGACAAAAATTTTATTTTTGCATAATATAAGTGACAAATGGCTAAAAATGTGTATTTTTAATTCACTTTGAACACCGTTTCCAATGAAAAACTTGTTATATACTGGTATAGCTATCAAAATGTAGGGAATGGGACTTTCAACAGTTCCAATAAGTCACCTGATATTAAGTATATGCATTTACTATGTTAATACACTATGGTTTTGCTTTCATGATGTTTTCCTACATTTCTAATGGTAGTTTCATTTGTTTTTACAAAATTGTACAAAATCTCCCCATCCTAGACATTCAGTACACTACTCTTCTTCTACTTCTAGATTCTAATGTTTAAACTACAGAACTACAGCCTCTGTTGTTGTAATAATGTAAATTTCTGTTGAAGTGTGAACGTCAACATGACTGAAAAGCTTTTTACAAAGTAAATTCCAACCAAGTTAGTCACCAAATAAAATATTTATAGATATTTTCTCTGTGATATTTTTTGGTTTGACTGTCTGAAATCTGAACAAATAACTATTGTAAGATAAGAAAAATAAATTAGAAACAACTAAATTTCTTTATCTGACTAACTTTATCAACACATTTTACCTAATAAATTACAATTTAGCTATAAAAATGTACAAAAATTAGCAAAAGTTCTTATGGGCAAACTGCTTTATTACCAATTTTGTACTGAACTCGGTGTATGTAGTTTTATCATAAAACACATTCATATTACCTGAAGTTACTATATAACTAACAGGAAGTAGGACACTTTAACCAATGACGTATTTGCCACACCGTATAACTAATAGAGAATGTGACAATCAACCTATGACATATTTGTCACATTATTCTGGTGGTGTTGCTATTAGTTATAGAAATGTGTGTCTGGCCAGTGTTAAAAATTTACACTCATCACTAGCACTGAGGGGGTGAAAATTTTGATAGAGGAGTCATTTTTATAAAATAGTATTTCATACAGTTGAGTACTTAAATATAGATGATTAAAAAGTGCACAATTTTCAGCATTGCATAAACAGTTTAAAGGATGAGTCACTTGACAGCATGTTGTCAAATTGGTTAATTAAATTTCCAAACAACCAAATCCAGGAAGAAACAGTCCAAACCAAATGTATGCCTAGATCTATTGTTTGCCTTAAACAATTTTGCAAAAAATTAGAAGCATTAAAATTTCTGTGGAAGAATGCTAATTCAGAACAACTCTTTCATGTGGTGGAGTGCCAAATATCCTAAGTTTAGGCACTGTGTATGGCATACAATTTTATACCATTCTTCCTGTCTGTACTATAGTATATTTTAAACCATAAATAATATTTATATTCAACAAAAAAGTACTAAAAAGCAATTCAAATAATTTTAACTGTTTAAACTAATCTATTAAACTGTTACTTTCCCTAAATGATGATAACCTTGTTATCAATTCTGGATTTAACCACAAGGACATTAAAAAAAAAGAATTATAACTCAAACATAACTCATAAGTTTAAGTATAACTATGCTCTTATATTGTAACTAAAAGCTAGTATAAAGATTTTGTTCCCCATGAAGATTACTGTTTACAAATATGTAAATGTTAGCCTACCATAACCTTTAAAACTATTAAATTTCAATTTAAACTAATTTTTATGCAAAGACATTTTATCCTAGAGTTTTAGTTTGTACTACAATATACAACATTTTATCCAAGAGTTTATTTTGTACTACAATATACAGCATTTTATCCTAGAGTTTATTTTGTACTACAATATACATTTTATCCTAGAGTTTTAGTTTGTACAACAATATACAACATTTTATCCAAGAGTTTATTTTGTACTACAATAAACAACATTTTATCCTAGAGTTTATTTTGTACTACAATATACATTTTATCCTAGAGTTTTAGTGTACTACAATATACAACATCTTATACTAGAGTTTTAGTTTTTACAACAATATACAACATTTTATACTAGAGTTTTAGTTTTTACTACAATATACAACATTTTATCCTAGAGTTTTAATTTGTACTACAATATACAACATTTTATCCTAGAGTTTTAGTTTGTACTACAATATACTTTAGAAATTAATTATTAAATTGTCAATTAAATTGTATAATGTATCACAATCATAAGATAATTCAACAATAATTAAGTCACTTATTTGAAACTAGCTGAATTACCTATTTCTTGCACAGATGTCCAAATTACTTGAAATACGTACCTAAGAACACAGATATTTATTTTAAGAACATTTATTTAAAAAAATTTTATTTTCATAACATTTTAATTTTTATCTAAACGTTTAATTTTCAAAATAAAAATTATACATTCTAAATTAAAGCTTCTTGATATACCACATTGAGAATCATAGTGGTGAGCTACAAAATGTAATCCTTGCCTTCTTCTCTCTCTCTTTCCTCTATAGTTTCTCTCAAACTTCTTGCTACAGCTGCCTCCCTCATTCCTTCAAGTCTTTCATTTCTTAATTCATCAGATTCTTGTGCACATATTTCAGCTTTTCTAACTCTTTCAGCTTCAAGCCTTATATATATGTACTTCTCTTTCTTCCTGTGCTTTATTTCTCTTCTTATCTGTTTTTCCAACTCTATCAGCTCATAGCATTGCTGCTTTTTCCTCTTGTGATTCATTTCTCCTTCTTTATGCTTTTCTTGCAGCCTATGAAATATTTTTTTAAAAGAAATTTTGATGTGGCTTTTCTTGGCATTTTAAAGGTTAAGCATATATATATTAATTTTCTGCTAAAGGGTTAATAATCAAATGAGAGCTTAAAGTCATTTACATTGAATTATATGCCAATGGAAGTGATCAGTTCTTTATAAGTTCTCTGCACAGTATCCTGCTAGAGAAGTAAACAGTATAATTAAGTACGGAGCATCAATTCATCAGCTACCCTTGTTTAAAACAAATGAGTACTATTTAAATGTACTACTTTCATTACTGTCTCTTTGATTCCTAAAACAAAGTAATTTTCAACAGTTCAGTAATTTTAGACTTCGTGATTGTTAACAGAATATCACTGAAATATAAAACACTAAACACTCATTGACACTTCCATGCACTTTGTTAAATGCCAAACTACTCCTAGATTGTGGTGAAATTCTATCTGTCAGTCTTTTTAAACCCAGAGCATTGATACAACATGTAGATGAAGTTTGAGCAGTTTGTCTTATCCATTTAAACAAGAAAATTGTTCCTTATTGTAACAATAGATTTAATTTAAACTTTAAAATTTAAGGCTCATTGGAGGTTATACTTCTCGATAAACACTGCACAATAAGGTATTGAGTCTTGTTTGTTTTTTAAGGCATATTTACCAGTGAATTGCAGTGTTATAGGAAGAGTCTGTTTTGGTACATTACACACCTCCACTTTAGGGGTAGAAGCTCTATGGATGTGCTCCTTGATCATGATTATATTTTAAACATAAACCTGAAAACACCACAGTAAAGTGAGCCACACATTCAACCTCACATTTAAGAGAGATAGACATGTTTTATCATTAGCAAAATTAACCTAGAAAAGTGGTTGTGTTACAATAAAGTTTCATGAGTATTGCAAATTTCTTTTACAGTAGAATTTCATACTGTTTGGAAAAAAGGAAAGGATGGTGTTTCAATATTATAGAAAAATAAAGAAATAGGTAACATGTTGCAAGTTGTTTGGCAAAATCAAATGTGCACTTTTTTGTGGGAAACCTGATGGGAATTTTGAACCTTTCATGTTTCTTCTGGGGATCATAGGAGTCAACTTGCCAAGTTTGGTGAAGATTGGTTAAATAGTGTGCAAGGAGTTAGCAGACAGACAAACATACAATTTTGCTTTTATATATATAGATAGATTAGATGGGGGATCTACCCCCCTTCCCATGCTCTTCCTCATGTCATCCTGTATCACTGTGGCAAGTTGTGCTGATCTACTATTTTGAGCCTTGTGAAGCCGTAGAATATAAAGCATGAGTAAACATGGCTGTACAGTGCAGATTTCAAGTTAAAGAACACCTGGTGAGGCACCACTTACCACAGAGTGGGATCCATATAATGAGGAATGAAGAAAAAGGCTCCTGAAAAGAAAAGAAAGTATAGATAGAAACTTACCAGTCAGAGTCGCACCAACGTCTGAAGAATGGCCATAGGTGGAAGACAAAAACCCGATGAAAAAGAAACCATGATATAATGTAGGTAATGGGATACAAACATATTGGGCGGTGGTCCACATGCCTGATTGTAGAATTTTCTCTAATGGACCATGAAGATGAGAAGCGAGAGAAAAGGTGACATGTCTATTCTGATGAGAAGACACCCAGAACAAATTCCAAGAGGAAGAAGGCAAGGAGGAAAAAGCCAATCAGATCACGAAGGGAGGAAGACTGCCATGGGAAGAGGTACCACAGAAGGAAGCCGTATGGGAATATAACAATGAAGAGCCCTGACCAGACACAGAAGCCTATTTGGATCTGGTCAAGGTTAAATATGAGAAATGGAAGGAAGAGAAATAGGCAAAAAGGAGGAGTTACTCTCTAAGTTACTAAGCCGCTGAGGTCTTTGGGAGGATGGAACAATCCAGATAAAGGAGAAGATAGGTAGGGTAATAAAATGTATGTGAAATGTCAATGGCAAACAAATTTGACCATCGATGTCCACAGGCTAAGAGAAGAAGGAAATATTAACATCCCAATCTAGAAGGGTAGGTTGCCTGGGAGGGCAATGCAACCAGAATGAATGCAGTAGTATGGTAAGGACAGGTCAATAAAAACTCTACAGTATCGAGAAAAATTAAAGGTATGGGAAGGAGTGAGGTGACTAAGGACCCCAGGTCAAAAAGCCAAGTGAAAAATTCTGCCACCTAAGCCATAGTAGGCTGGTCAGAGGGAAATCCCCAAGTTGTAAATCAACTGTGGAACACCTTCCACTTGTGCTGATACACTTCCATAGAAGAAAGATGTATGGAACCAGCTAAAAGGAAATTGGAACTCCTTATCTAGGACTGGATGAAAGCCAGGTATGAAGATGCAGGAAGTGAAAGGCAGGATATAGGACTGGCAACTGAGGTTGACGAAGAAGGTAGGGAGATGACGGAAGAGGTACAAGAGGAGAGAGTAGCAGTTGCTGTAACCATGGAAACCACACCTGAGCTGGCCAATCAGAAGCAATCAGAAGGAGCCAACAAGGAGTGGTATAGATGAAAGAGATCACCTGATGAAATAATCAGATAGAAGGATAAACATAAAGATATTTGTGGGACCAATCTTAGCTGAAGGCATTGACTGCCAGAGCCTGAAGATGAGGGACCAGCGACCAAAAAAGAGGTAACTTGTGATTCACACTCATGGCAAATGCATCCCCATGGGACGAATCCCACGAAATGCAAAGTTCCCTGAAAACAAGAGGATCTAAGGACCACTCTGTTGGATATATCTGGTCAGGATAGGTAAGGCAATCCACAATAAGATTGAAAGCACTCAGCACCTGACATGCAATCAGATGAATATGTTGCGTGTGGGCCCAGTATAAGAGATCCAACATACGAAAACAGATCTCTCAACCTGGTGTCCTTGATGATTGATATATGCCACCACTGTAGAATTGTTGGAATAAACCATCACCAGACAATATCAGGCAAGACGAAAAAAGTGATTCACCACCTGATGTACAGCTAGAAGTTCGAGAAGATTAATATGCAAAGAGCTTTCGTCCACAGACCAACAGCCTGAAGCTTCCTGGTGGTTGACCATGCACCCTGACCCTGCAGGGATGCATTCACAAAAAGATGTAGATTCAGATTCCGGGGAGGAAGTGGTACTCTTTAAAACCAACCAAGAGTGACCAGTGATGCCATTGAAAACCACATCATTAAAAACGATAGAACTTTGTGAGCAGTAAGTGATGGAACCCAAGAGGGCATGGCAAACAAACACTTCCATAAAACAAAGTCTTATAGGAGAAAGCTGGGCCAGACTGATAAGTGTTGAAAAAGACCTCCAAATGGATGACATGCCTGAGGAAGGACTTCTCCAGTTTGATTAACCAGCCCACTCGAGCAGTCATTAAGAGGAGCTGCCGAATATGGCTGGCTGACTTCTGTTTTGAATGAGCCAGAAGAATCCAGTTATCTATGTAATAGTGAAAACTCGACCACAGAGCATGAAGATGTTGAGAAAATGATCAGACTACCCAACAGAAAACATAAGGGGGCCGAAGCATGCCAGAATGGTAGTGCTCAAAATTAATAAACAACCCTGAGATGGACAAATCGAAGATAAGTACATAACCAAAGTGATATAGGTATGTGGAGATAAGCATTGGCAACATCCATTTTGGTCATCCATAAACCCAAAGAAAACATCCTCCTCAGGGTGAGAAAAGACTCCATGGTTAAGGCAATATAAATCTGTGACTGGCATTCAGTCCCTAGTATTCTTGAGAATAACAAAAAGTCAGAAATAAAAACCTGTTGAAGGATGGAGAATAGGTTCAATGGCCTGCTGAGATAGAAAATCCTGAACCTCTTCCAACAGATACTGACTAATAATGGGATCCTGAGAAGGAGGGAAGGAAACGAGAAAAAGACATACAAAAGGTGGGGAAAGAATGGGGATCATGAATTCTTCTTATAAAATCTGAAGAACCCATTGATCCTCAATGAAGGTATGCCAGCAATGAAGAAAATCAGTAAGCCGAGGTCCCACCAGACTAGAACCCACTGGTTAGTCATTTGTAATGTTGGCAATGTGAGGTGCATGGTTGAAAAAACAATGATGAGAAGAAGCACCCCAAGAAGAAGGGACAGGTAAAGGTTGGGAAGAAAAAAGACAGGAAATGGTAATAGGTGGTTTATGGGGCTGTGACTGAGACAAACATGCAATAATATTGGTAAGGGTAGACTGTTGTTGGACCAATGCCACCTGTGGCTCTAGTATTTCTGGGATCATGTGAAAAATGTATTGCCACAGAAATGGGGCCCATACGTAAATCCTGAGGATAAGTCGATGCTAAATTGGCTTGAGCCAAAATCGCATCAAGACCTATAAGATCCCAACAACAGAGAAACCACTTATGCAAAGCCAAAGCCAAAGACGATAAATGAGCTAGTGTGGAGGAAAGAAGGAAAAGGTTATCCCAGAAAACTCCTCAGGATTTCTGTGGAGAGCCTCAGAGAGGTGTAGAGAAGAACGATAATATAAAAAGAGTTATAAGGGTAAGACTCAGGCAAGAATCCTGGGCATGGGTCAGACTGACAGGTGATTCAGGAGCCACCCCCCCAAATGAGCAATAAGGAACCTAACAGCTATTGGTCCAAAAAGGGACAGTCAGCACAATTGTATGAAAGCACAAACTATTGTGAAGTCCGTGAGGGGGGCGCAAGGCATGCTAATCCCATCGCTTAATTTTGAGGCAAATTGATCAGTATGAACACAAATATGAGGGGGGGAACCAAGAAGTGGTGGGAAGATTGGTCATGTAGTAAGGAAGTGGCTCATAAGAAATAGGAGAAAGGGATAAAACGTCAAATACCTGCAAAACAAAATCCAAAAAAAGATCAAGTTAGGACTAATTGATTCCTCAGGCGGGGGATGAAAAGGTACGGCAAAATCAGGAGGCAGAAATAGACGATCCAAGTCCTCATCAGTCTGAACAGGTTTTGAATATTCGGGAGGAAATGGGGCAAGGTCCAGAGACAAAGGCTGATCCATGTGACATTCAATCTCCTGCTGGACAAACATGGATAAATCTAACATCGAGTCACCCACACCTGAGGCCTGAGAAAGAACGCTAGTTGCTGGTGTGACCCCCGAAGTGGTAACATGAACTTCAGAATTCATTGTGAAGAAGAGTCCAATAAATCTGTTCCTATTGGTGGTGAAGTGATGCATGATGATTTGCATGAGAGACATGTCGGAATTTACAATAAATTTTAGAACCTACTCCATATTGTTCCTACAATATACATAACAAAACTAAAATTACTTACAATGTTAGTTGATGATAATTTTATTTAAAGTTTTTGTTTTGAGTGGTCAGAATATTACTACCCTGTTAAAACTAATAAAAAATATATATACTGCTAGTAATTTTTTGTTAATACAATAAAGATTACATACAAGTTATTAGCACAAAAACATTACCTTGAAATTGATAACCCTGTTTTCCAAGACCCCTGCTAGAAACAATTACAATCAGACAAAGAGAACAAATCATAATATCTTTAAAACCAAGCAACTGTACTAATTTCAACAAATAAAACTTATTAATAATAAACAGTATTACTGTTCTAAAGCCTATATTAGGCCTCAAAATAATGTAAATGGCAGAATAAGTAGGACTCAATTGTTTTTTGTCCTTTACATGTATTTTACCTAAAAAGAAATCTCAGCAATCACAAAACTCAGTAATAAGGTGATAAGAAAAAGGCATACTAAACAATGTTAATACTAAAAAAAACTGCACAGTTCATCTATTTCTTTAACAACTGTCTTTTGTCAACATTTACAACATATCAAAATATTATATTCTGAATTAATAGTTTGTTTACTTAGACAATAAAATTAAGGATAAATTGATAAATTCTAACAAAAAATGCCTTACAATCTGAACAGACTTTGTACCCTCGTAAGAATATTAAACATAATTTTAGTATAAGAATTGTATTCTTTACAGTTTTTTTAAACTACACAAAACTTTTGTAAAGCATTATTACAAAGTTAAATTTTAGGTTTTGAAGAAATATCACACAGAAAAATACAACTGCAGAAAACAAAATAACAACCATATGTCCATAGCTCCACATATTTGTCAAATAATAGATCCTCAACTAACTGATTAAAAAATATATATATTGAATTCTTAAAATATAAAAATAGCTGACATTATATGCTTGGCATAAATTTAATGATATGAAATTGAAATTTTTAAGTCCTTCCTTGGAACCGGATTATTTTTGTTCTGCATTGAACTTTATCACTATTCATGTTTTTTGTAACAGAACACATTTATAAGATATTGTGTTACTAGATTACTCTAATTTTTACTCTAGTAATAATTACAAGGTTGATTACCTTGCTACAAGCACTAAACACCATGATCAATTTACTTCCCTTTCTTTAATTACACAAAAATAAGTCATGATATTAAAACAAGCAGGTTCCTTGTGGTAATGAAAAGAGACAAATGAACAAGTTCACTTCAATAATTAATGTAAAATTTATAAATAATCTAAAACACCCACTTCAGTAATATATTAATGAATAAATAAATAAATACATTATGTATAAATACTTTTTTGATTAAAAATTTTTAACTGCTACTAAACACATGTATGTACAATATACACTCCCTGCAATGTGAGCAAAGTGTTGGCTATTGAAGAATTTTGGCCATACATTTGTGCCCATTAATTCGACGTACACGTTTTCACATTGCACTTTGCCAGCAGTTGAGTCCATGCCTTTCTTTTGAGCTCTTATCATTTTTGTATGGTATTATCTGTTCAAAATAAAACTAAAAAGTTTACAATATGAAATGTATCTACATTAAATGCAAGAACATCACCATGTATATGTTACACTGACTTGTTACAAGCATACTATATTTAGAACACATCATTACAACATTGCACTAAACAAGACTTCTACCGATATACTTAAATTCAAGTTTCAGATTAGGATAAAAATGCATTAAAGCTCCAAACCTGACTAAAAAATATCCACATTTAATAAACTAATAAATAGAAAACACACACACACACAAATATGTATATATGAAAGAAGCAATCATAGCAGAAACACAAAATACCACTCATCATACTAGCAACTATTCCATTAAATCCATAATCTAGTATCACTATAGGCTTCATTACACTGAATCTCTAACTAGTAATAACTCAGTAAAACAGAATGACTGGAGGTACAACTTTTATATCTAATTACACATTCACTTATATATTTGTTTTTTTAACTATTTACTCCTTAGTTAATCCAATAGATTAATCATTAGTCACTGCATTAGAAATCAAAACCTCCATAAAGTGGTTTATAAGTACTGTGTTCATTAATAAACCAATTAAAAACAAAGTTGTGACTAGTGCTGACTACATTGCTAATTCTTGTTAAAAAATTAAAATGTTAAACCCCAAAGTTTAAGAAATTCTTTATCTATGCATTCTTTTTTTTTTCTTCAAAACTACATTTAGTTGAAAAGTGAGTATCCAAAATAACTAATTTGTTCAGTTTGTATTATTTACTTTTATTGAAACATAATACTTTAATCTTGCAAGTGCTATTATTCCATATTTGCAAAAGCTACAATAGGCACACTTATCTTTTAAGTCTATATTTGTAAACATTATAACAACTTAATTTTTGCTGCACTGTCACACTCAACTATTTGCCACTCCTAGCTGTCACAGATAAAATCACAGGATATATACACACATAAATAATTTTAATCAGAATTTCATTCAACTAATCATTGCAAGAAAGAAATACTGGGTACATGCAAGTATCTGTGGTTAGATGATATTGAATGATGTGATTTTGTTTTTAATTATCTGAATTTAATATACTTTTAGATTACAAACTTATAGCTATTTATTCTAATTTTTTTAGAAAATTATACTGTAATGTTTACACCATTGTGGCCTAAGAATAACCTCTATCTTGTTTTGTAGCATAATTGTTGCTTTCCATTGTTCAGTATTTTGTCAGCTGGATGTTATTATTCTCTGACTACATGTATTTATCTATTATTTAAACTTACATTTCAATAAATGAATGTGGTGAATATTTTACACATGAAAAGTTTTCTGTTTGTTTACTGTATGTACATTATTTTGGCAATGTTCAACAACAAAAACATCTATATATATACAGTTATCACTTCTTACTTGTCTTATTATGAAAAGATGCACATGTATATAAAGAAATATTAGTTCTCAAAACTTTTTTTTCTCTCAAAATAGATATGGCAACAAGATAGAAAGTATTTAGTTAATCTTAGAGGTGCCAGATATATTTTTTTTAACAAATCTATTTTAACATAAATTTTACCTTAAGATAGTAACTCGACAATCCTATGCATTTTTTCTTCTGGCTCCAAGTCTACCTGACACATATAGTAACAACAGTACACCGTAACTTCAAGGAGAAAGAAAATATATAGCTAAATATAAGCATTAACTTTTCTATCTCCATTATCTTCTAATACTTATAATCTTCAACTAACTGCATATAAAATCATAACTAAGGAGGAAAAATCATAAATTATACATGGAAAATTATTTCATAAAGAACAACATTGTTCTGTATATATAAAGCATTGTTCATAAAGTAAGAACTAAAAATTCCACAAAACCAGATGCCTGGGGATAGCTAACTATGGAAACTAAACATAATATACACTCTCAGAGAATACTGGAGAATAATACAGGCTAAATTTGGGAGCAGTTAGCACTTTTGGGCACAAAGTTTTCAGCATCCAAATTAAAAAAATTATGCCATGAAAATATCAGGCCATAAATGAAAACAATAAATTGTAAAATAATAATAAAAACAAAAATAAAAACTTTTGCTTAGATTTTTTCTCTATATCACATCTTTCAGTGTTTTGTCCTACCAAATCCATCTGAGTAGAAGCATATAAATATAACATTTAAAAGTCTCTATTAATTTTTGCAATTAGAAGTATCTATTATAATCTTTTGCTTTGAGCACTCCCCCTACGACTCCCAGCTTAAATTCTCAGCATGTTTTCACTATACATAAACTTGTCTTGTTTGCACTAGATTACTATCACCAAAATTAGTTTTCCAAAGCATGCTTTATAATGATGTAAATATCAATCATTGAATTTAAAGCAGCAGCACCATACTTTTGACTGGATAAAACATATAGTTGCTATCTACCTTTATTTTACTCACATAACACCCAAAAAAAAATACATTTCTGTTACTACAAAATAAAAACTACATGTGTACACAAAACTATAATACTTAAAATAATCAAACTTCATAAATCATCATAGTTTTTCATAGTACAGTCCTGTTTATGCTTACATGTACTGTAATATACATTCATCATGCCTACATGTACTATGAATCTTTTATAAATGTAAAAACCACAGAATATATTTCAACGGATAAATTTTTTTTCTATCAGAACACCATAATTCAAAAATAGAATGTACACTGGCTTTTAAATTATTTAAACATAGCTCACACGTGATTGAGGATGTTCCATAAAGATAAAGGACATGCCCTTTATAAATATTTTTGTTAGGTTTTGTATTTTTTATTAGCACTTTCAGGATGAAGTTGTTGAATACAACCTACCTTGGAACTATTTTAACATATAACATAATATTTTGGGACAACATGGGACCTATTAGTCCATCTCAGCTGTTCCATCCTCAAAACTAAATTAAAATGATAAAAAAACAATAATAATAATAACATTTTAAATCCAACCCTTTTCATTCATATACTTGCCAAGCTTTTTATTAAACTCACTTAAATTTACTGCCTCTACAACATCTGAAGGCAACCCATTCCAAAGGCCAAGCACCCTGTTATAAAAATAAAACTGTCTTAACTGAAGATTATTCCTACTTTGTCAAAATTTATATTTGTGTCCCCTAGTCCTACTATTCTCATTGTTAAATATAAAAAAGATGGTACATCAACACTGTCAATTCCCTTTACAATCTTAAACACCTTAATCAGATCCCCCTAACTCTTCTTTTTCAAAAGAAAACAATTTGAGAGATTTTAACCTCTCCTCATATGACAACCCTCTATCCAAGGCACAATTTTTGTAGCCTTTCTCTGAACCATTTCCAACAATTTAATGTCTTTCCTAAGGTAAGGAGCCCAAGACTGAACACACTATTCTAAATGTGGCCTAACCAGTGACC
>NW_013668912.1:12366-15872 GCF_000517525.1 Limulus polyphemus | reverse complement strand
ATCCAGTTTGACTGAGCTCCATTTATAACAACCCTTTTTACAAGCCTTTTATGTGGCACCTTGTCAAATGCTTTCTGAAAATCCAGATACACCAAATCTACACCCTTACCCCAGCTACATAACCAGTAACCTTTTCAAAGAATGTCAAAATATTTGTAAGGCAAGATTTTCCCTATGTGAAACCATGTTGACTATCCAATAAAATTCTAAACTTTGTTAAATGACTTTGTAAAGCATCTTTTAACTGACTTTCCAAATTTTTTCCCACATGGGTCTATAATTACTGGGACAATTTTTATCACCTCCCTTGAAAAGAGGAGTTACATTAGCTAACTTCCAATCCTGTGGTACTTGCCCACTATTCAAGGACTGACAAAAAATAGTAGCAAGTGGCTCACATATCCTATCAAAAATAGAACATACACTGGCTTTTAAATTATTTAAACATAGCTCACATGTGATTGAGGATATTCCATAAAGGTAAAACTATAAATCTGAATGTACTGATTGCATCTTCATGAAATTTGACAAGGTTACAGTTAATATTATGAATCTATTGTTCGCAAACTATCAGATTGTTTAATAAAATATTTGTACTGAAGATCTGTCTATGAATTTATAAAGTCTATACTGAGTCAGTCTAAGTGGTGATTTTCATGCTAAGAATAAAAATAAATATTTTCAATCTTATAGTTTTCTTGTTTCATTTCCATAACCCCAACAACCTCCTAAATGAATACCAAAAGTTTGGTTTTGGTAAAACTTTATATTTTATCTTATTTTCTCTACCCTAACATTAACTACAGTGGAATCATCAATATACAATGAAATGAAAAGTTGAAAAGTACAAAATCAGTAACACCTTTTAGTTTCTAGAAAGAATACAGATTGTAACAGACAATTACAATTATTTATTCTAACAGCCTCAGCTTCTAATCTTTTCACAGCCAATTTCTTTTAATTTATGAGTTTATTGCTATAATTTGGACCCTTTCTTTGCATGAAAAGTATTAGAACACAGTAAGATGCTACTCATACAGTTTTGGGTAAACAAACCATCATGTTTATAATTCAATGACCAAGAGAAAGCTCTTTGAGCTTCCTCATTAAATTAAATTTTATACAAGTCTTGATAATTAAGAAATTTCTAATTTTCATATTTTAATTCATTTTGTTAAAAATATATCAATAAATAAACAATACACAAAAACAAGAAATTCAACACTTATTTTAGCACTGAACCTATTTGCAATTGGATACCATGCTTCCATAACCCGATTTAACTCACTATGTTGGTTGTCCCAAAAATAATTCATATAGTTTTAAAATATGCATTTTATAACACACAAGATATATTAGGCACTAAAATAAAATGTTTCATACTACAATAATTTATCTGGCTTTCTATATATCTATCTTTATTGCTCAGAGCAACAACTTTACCCGTTAAGCTTTGCAAACGACTATATTTGACTGCCAAATTTGGGTTTGACAAATTTATTGATATCACAGAAAATGAAGAAGGAAGTCAAAATTTTATATTGAGCTTGTCTTTATTTATAGGTTATGTTTCTAATTGGTTAGACACTACAGATGCTATATTATTAAAGTTATACAATCTAAAAGGGAGAACTGAAAGTACACATGTCACATGACACTAAAAAGTGAAGACTGCAAAATTTTAGGAATTGAAAACTAAAGATAATATTCAAATCTGGATTGCAAACTACATTTTGATGCCAAGCTTACATTACATACATTAATAAGGTTGTTTAATTAAATTTTGAATGTAATTCTGTAAAGGTTATGACAAGCACACTTTTAAATATACCATACAGAAGCTAAAACTTAGAAATATAAAAATCTGAGCTATAAACTACATTTTAATGCCAGGTTTACTTACATGCATTTATAATAAAAGTTATTTAATTAAATTCTTAATGCAACACTGTAAATTCATGATATTCACACTCTGACCCTGTTGTATGAAGAGTTAATATTTCTTTAATCTCTCTTCTCTGTATGTTTTGTTTTTTATCCATTAGCTTTCCATTTTTGTAACCAATTTTATGGTTGAGTATTATTATGTGTTCATTTATACATGGTAATCTTTTTAAGTTCTTATCACATCTTGATTTTGTATTTCTGCTAGATTCACCAATATAACATAGAATCACAATTTTTACATTTAACTCAATAAATATGTTCATTTGTTATGACCCTCATTATTCAATTATTGTGAGGTTTTTTTAGTAAATCTTTTGTTTTTGGTCCAGATTGGTGAATAAATTTTTTCAATATATATATATGTTGTGTTTTTTGTGAGATTGTTCCATACTCTTATAAGCTGTTTTCTTTTCTTTCCTAAGATTACCTTACCTACTACTTTTCTTTACCTTGTACATTGTTGGTTTAGTGATTTATCACTGATTTTTTGCTTTAGAACTATTTAGACAATTAATGTTGAAATATATCAATCTCTACTACTACTGCACACACACACACACAAAGGGATACATTGTAATTTGATGTTTTACTTTTAGTGCATTCACACAACATATCATTATTGGGAAGAGCTTCAGTTAAAGTAACTGTTAACTACAGAAACTCAACCTGTATTTAATTCATGTTACATCATACATGTCAACATTAATGTGACTGAAGAGAAAAACATATGGTTCAGATAGACAGACTAAACAAAATGCTGAGATAAATATCATACATTTTAAAATACATAAATTAGTATTCGTAGCAATTTCTAGAACCTACACCCGCGACTGCCAAAGGATAACTGTAATTCAAAAGAATAAGAATATTGCCGGACCTACACAAAAGTGCCCGAATAGTTTATTTAATCAACTACGATAGCATAAAATGCGTCACCGAATGCTTTCTCTTGCTTCTGTCCGCATATACAACATAAGATTATTGTAAAATCATACTTCATATTTTCATAATTCAATAAAAATATTGCCGAACTAACAAAAAAGTTCCCGGTGAAAGCTTTCCCTCGAAAATGAGAAACATAATTCTTTCTTTATTCATTCGGCTAATATATATAAATTTGCAACTTGTTTTCATTCGTATCGTAATTTCACACTACTCCATTGAATTTATATATGGGTCTTTTCCGTTTGACGCTCACAAACAGATCGTTTCGAAAATAACGTCAGAAATGCAAAAAAATAAAATAATTAATAATAAAACATTATTTGATTGATATTTATTTAGCGAATTCTGCGATATTAAATAATTAAACCCCTTGAATTTTACAACAGATATACAACTTTTAGAAGGAAGTTTGTATATGTGCCATATTTGCCCATTTTATATCTATGTAACCCACTTTTGGCCAGGCTAAATGGTATTGTTACGTATCTGCTTGTTTGTTAATTTCCGGTAGAATTTCTTTCCGAGGAACTTCAGCGATAGAAGTCCATTCGTGATCAAACCAGTTTATTCTTCCTCGATACAAACTTTTAGTACACAGTAATTCCACAATCAAT
>NW_013668912.1:6420-11366 GCF_000517525.1 Limulus polyphemus | reverse complement strand
GTCACAGGGCTTAAGCTAGACACATTCTCCCAAACAGGGTGCAAAACACTTGCTTGTAGAAAATCAATTATTGGCTACAAATCTTGGTCTTTTTCCTGTTCTGCTTTAATGTCTATACTTCGTTCCACATCACCATTATCAACTCCTTCAGTCACATTGACTTCAGTTTGATGGCATCTAGTTATTTCAACCTCTCTTTTGCAGCAATATCTGCAGTCATTTTTGCAGGGTCTTCTGCTCAGTCCGTTGGCATTTCCATGATATTTTCCTTCTCTGTATTCAATATCATAATTATACTGGTCTATCTTTCCGATCCAACATCCCAGTTGTCCCTCTGGGTTCTTTGATAATCTTAACCAGTGTAATGCAGCATGGTCTGTCCTGATGGTAAATCTGGCACTGAAGAGGTAAGGATGGAAATGTGTCAGACTCTTTACTATAGCAATGAGCTCCCTCCATGTTACATATCAGTTCCTCTCCAGTCTACTCAGGAAACTACTGACGAAGGCCACCACATGTTTGTTTTCACCCACTTTCTGAGACAACTCTCCTCCGATTCTGACATTACTAGCATTAGAATCCAGTATGTATGGCAGTGAGGGGTTTAGAAACTTTAAAAGTGGAGCTATGGCCAATTTTTCTTTCAATGTCTTGAAAGCATACTGGCAAGAAACTATCCATTTAAACTTCTAGCCCTTTTTTGTGAAATCATGTAGTGGAGCAGCTATAGTTGCAAAGTCCTTCACAAACTTCCGGTAATAAGTACAGAGTCCCAAAAAACTTTATAACTCTCCCACATTGTCTAGTGTTGGCCAATCACGCACTGCTTTCATTTTGTCGGAATTATTTTGCACACCATGCTCATTTACAATGTGACACAAGTAATGCACATCTTTCTGGAACAAGTGGCATTTCTTGGGATGAAGTTTGAGGTTTGCTGCTTTCAAGCACTTGAATACTTCTTCTAGCCGGGATACTTCCTCATCAAATGTTGCTGAAAACACAATGACATCATCCAGGGCTATTCTCCATTGCAGGCCTTCCAGTACTCTTTCCATCAGGCTCTCAAATGTTGCTGGAGCATTGCTAAGCCCAAATGGAATCACACAGTATTGCCAGAGACCTTGGCCATAACTAAATGCAGTCTTAGATTTATCTACTTCAGCCATTTTCACTTGATGGAAACCCGACTTTAAGTCTAGAGTTGAAAACCACCTGGTTCCACTTAGGGCATTAGGAGTGTCATCAATTCTTGGCAGTGGGTATGAGTCCTTTTTGGTTATACTGTTAAGAGCTCTGAAGTCCACACATCAACGTTGGGTCCCATCCTTCTTCTGGACTAACACGATGGGAGCTGACCAGGATATATCTGATTTCTCCACTATCCCTCCTTTAATTAGGCCATCCATGACCTTCTCCATCTCTTGTCACTTTGCCAGAGCTATTCTCCTAGGAGGGTTCTTTGTTGGACTGTAATTGCCTGTGTTTATTTTGTACCCCACAAGGTCTGTGCAGCCAAGGTCATGATCTACTTTGAAAAGACATCTGCATAATTCGCTAAAAGTGCCCTAACCTGTGATGATGACAAATGGATTATGCTCTTCTCATAGAGGTCAGTTAAATGTTTTGGGAGAGGATGTTCTTTCTTTAAAGTTGTATTTTTTGTCTTAACATTGAATAGCTCTACCTCCTGGCACACACCCAACAATGACCCTTCCTTAAGTGTCTGCTCACATTTAGAGAAATTAACCACTGTTATGGGAACTACTTGATGACCTGCCACAAGTGACCTTCCAATTTTCACGTCTGCTGGCCTGAATGGGTCTTCCACTGCTTCCACAAACATCGGGTTTCCTTGAGGATGTTCTTTTATTCTACCCCAAATTATCTTCTCTGACGTAAGGGGTATTGTAGTTGACTTAATTGCTGTGACATGCAGAGAATAAAGTGGTCCAAAATAATTAAACCCCTTAAATTTTACAATAAATATACAGCATTTAGAAGGAAGTTTGTATATGTTACATATTTGCCCATTTTTTACCTACGAAACCCACTTTCGGCTGGGCTAAATGGTATTGATTCATGTACAGGGGATGTCGCCCTTAAAAAATGTGCAGAGAAAGAAGCGGCCCAAAATAATTTCGCCACATTGGAATATGATGCTGCATGAATAAAATGCTGCACACATAAAAGACTGATATCGGACAAATGGTCCAAGAACGGCTGTTTTTTCAGTGACATCTTCACCTTTTATTGGTTACAAATAATACAATAGCAAACGTCAGAATGTATTTATGGCACGTTTTGAAAGCAGGATGCTCAGTGGAAAGTATTTGACCAGTGCTTTATTGCCGATATTGCCATTTAGCAAAAGCTTGATCAGTGGCAAATTCAAATCAGTGGATAATTTATCTCTAGGATTTATATAATGTAAGTGTGAAATTCCATGGAAAGTAACAATACACGAGTTCCGCATTTTAACCAGACACCCTAGGTACAAAACGGAGTTGTGGCGTCCATCAATAGCGAAACTACCGGGGGTGCAGGCGGTGAAATACATCGAGGCTCCCAGCCCCTTGGGGTGCCCATCGCGATGCCAGGATTAATAAATCAATTTTATGCATCGTAAATACAAAACTATATATTTACTTTTTAATGTCTGTTGAAAAATTGAATTTTATTTTTCAAACCGAAGTTACTTGAAAAGTTTTTTTTGTGTGTGTACAAAACTTGAAGATAGCCTTTATATGCGGAAACATCTGTTAGCTGATAAACCTGTCCTTTGCCGCCAGAAAAGAATTCCTATACAATCTACACATCCTTCAGTAGGTCTGTGACATTTCCTGATTGGCTTAAGGACATGCCAATCAGTGATTGCCTTACCGGCCTATGTTGATCTGACTCATTTTATAAGCTGTACTATTTCCTGTAGATCATTTTCCAGACGTTTCTGCTATGATTAGTGTCTGGCGAAAAGCTTCAGCAGATATTTCCTTTGCAACATCTCAACCAACAATTGATCCACTTATCAACGCTATTTTCAAGTTTTGAACAACTCAACTTTCAAGATCTACATATCTACATGTGCCGATGTTTCCGTTTATCAACGTTATATTTTAAGATCTGTGTAGAAGAACTCAGCTAAAAGGTGTTTCCGCATATAAAAGCTGACTTCAATCTGAAGTTAATTATTCGAAAATACCATTACATTTTCAGTAAAAACCTTATACTGTAAATTTTAATACATAAGAAGATTACTCGATACAGTTCACAAAATATCACTCACTCCCAAATCCGATTGTTCAAATTGGACCATAACTCTGGGCCTGGTCTTCACCAAATGTGCTGTCAACCCAAAATTTTAAAACATCTGTAGAATCACTGAAAAATATCTGTAGAAATCCGTTGGCTCCATCAAAAAACTGTACCTCTACAAAAGATTACAATTGTTTCTTAAAATAATAGAATACAGTATGGTTTGGAAAATACATGAACCACTTATGAAGACATTAGTAACTGATCGTCCTATGACTAAATCCACTACAATAATAACCTAATAAAATAAAATATCATATTTATTCAAGAAAATAAGTATTTTTCTTTACTGTAAATGCCATGCTCTGCTCTGTTTAACAATGGTTTTGTTACATCGAAATTTTAGCAGAATTAATTCTGATCAATTTATTAGTATAAAGCAAACCCGTAAGAGTCTCTGTTGACAATCTATTTCTAGATTTAGTTATCATTCTATTAATGACTGAGAAAACTCTCTCGATTGTAGAACTGGAGTGAGGTAAACATAATAGTGTTTTCATTTATTTAGAGAGACTTGGAAACAACAGTAAATATCCATATATCGGACTTTGCTTATTGTATTCCAAAACTCTTCAGGTCTCATATTGGAATTCACTTCAAACCACTTCAAACTACTTCTCAGCAGCCTCCATTCAGTGCCAATTGTTTGAATTTCTGGAGCAGCCAAATGTTGAAATGAAGACATCAAATTAACTAAATATGGTACTTCTTTTCCAATGACAACCTTTGGTTTTAAGGCCTTCAAAGACAGGCAGTTATTTTTTAAAGTTTATTAATTAAAAGTCAGATATCTGCTAAAATTGGGTTATTCCAAAGCTTGCAATTTTTTATGTTCCTCAGGGGTCGTATAATGCTCCAAAGCCGTATAAATTTACCAAATTTACCAGTCTTACAGCGCGGTAACATCACCACTTGCTCAGTAATGTGCAAATGACATTAGAAGCAGGGGCTAATTCACAAAAAGGGCACTGTTGAAGCATTGTACAGTAAGAATTTTTGTGGGGAGGGGAGACTGTGTGGAGTGTGGGTTGCTTCTAGAACACATAGACAAAAAAGCCAGGATAAGCAACCATATTTTCTCATATTCCTATTCAACTGGTCTCATGAACACTTTTAAAATATAAATAGTAAATTATTGCATAACAGCATATCACAATCATTTTTTACAGTAAAGACTACCCTGTGTGCCATTAATTTTAAAGTTGAATTCATTTTTCCCAACTCGCTGCAAGCAAGATGTGGAATCAGGCGTGTTTTTTATAGTAATTCTGGATATTTGTTTTATCAATGAAAAGAAGGACACTTTTAATGGGGATAAGGACAGGTATATCATGCGTTTCCTATCTCCTTTAGTTGATATATAAAATGTCTCACATTTTGATACATATTGTGTATTTTGTTTTTACTGTAGAAAGTCAGTCAAGGAATCCACTATGTTCTTCTCATCCTAGTTGCTCACAGAACTAGGACAGCCAACAAGGGTGTCACGTATAGTTTCACTTGGGAAATATTACTGTAATCGAATATTCTGTTTAGAATGTGACTGTGATATTTTCTACTGGCAAATAGGATTATACCCTATAGATATAAAAAAATTTCATCGTGAAGTAGGAGTGACTGTCAATCACGTG
>NW_013668912.1:0-5855 GCF_000517525.1 Limulus polyphemus | reverse complement strand
AGACGTAACAGTATTATAAATATTGAGTTGCCTAGAACTTCAACTTAAACTGTTGAGAACGTTTTTATAGTATAGAGTGTGTTCAGCGGGATATCGTGGCTCAAACCAGTAGGCCACAACGCAGTGATTTTTTATTTTTTTAAGTGTGTTATATATTTATTTCAAAAGAGCAAGTTTATATATATATAGCTTCTGCCATAGCCTTATAAAATTAATTACCCAATAAAAATATCCCCCCCCCCACTTTGAGTTCAAAAAGAAGTGTGCCTCTCATTATGATAGAGGGCTCTATGGCCAAGTGTTAGTCTGAAATACTATAAAATGTAAAATATTATAAGTAAAAAATCAATAAGCCGAAAAAAGATCTAAAAAACTCCTAAAGCATCAGCCTGTAGTTAGTATCCTGTTGCTTTTGCTGAGTACTATATCCATTAATAACAAGAGTCGTTGCCGAATTTTTTGTATGTATATTGAGGGAAATGTCTCGTCGGCAGAAGCGTTCAAAGATATGAAAAGCACATTTTTTAAAAATTACGTAACATTGATTGGTTTGGTTGTTTTCACAAAGCTATATAATGGGCTATCTGTGTTCTGCTCAACACGGGTATCGAAACCTGATTTTTAACGTCCCGAGTCTGCAGACTTACCACTGAGTTATTAGGTAGCAACGCTAACTTGAGTGTAGTATATACACAATTATGAGTAAATAAAACGACTATGAGTTCAAGAGAATCTTTTAAAGTTGCTTTATTTGCTCAATGTTTCTGCTTTACGCCATCGTCACGAGCATAAATTTCCCGTACTTAACTCTTGCCACTCACATTAAAACCGTTGTGTTTTAAAAATTAAACTACGGACAAATTATCCTTACATGTACTAGACTTTGAATTATTTTCACAAGACAACTGAAAAGAAACCGCCAACAAGAGAACCACGATACTACGATATCATGCACGTGATCATTCTTAGGTTACAAAGCTAGTGGCGCATAAGTAAACATAATAATATAAAATTATTGAGAAGTTATGATTAGGCATGGCTGTCCTGGTGGTTAAGGAGGTCGAATCGCAATCTGAGGGTCGCAGGTTCGAATCCTCGTCACTGAACATGCTCGCAATTTCAGCTGTGAAGGCATTACGAAGTAACAGTCAATCCCACTATTCGTTCGTCAAAGATTAGTTCAAGAGTTGGCGGTGATTGGTGTTGACTAGCTGCCTTCTTTCTAGACTATCACTGCTAAAATTAGAAACGGCTAGCACAGATAGCCCTCGAGTAACTTTGCGTGAAATTCAAACCAGCTTATTATTATTTACAGAAAAAATACCTCACATAATAAAAGGAAAGCCTATACAATAAAGTTAAATAAAATTAAGCAAACTGAGTTAGTAATGTTATCATCTACAACAAATGTAATAAAATTAAAGAGAGAGAGCCATTTATTATATTTGCTTATTATTGGCTTTCTTACTAAATCAGAATGTGTTTTTAATAAATCATGCGTAATATAAATCTTCTGATCGTAGAACTAATTCTAAATCTAAACACTAAAATTTATGTTTCCGAAATACTAATAAAAGAAAGATTTTCTCTTCAGTCTGGGATGGTTAATTTCTTTAAGAAAGGCCCGATCTTTTCTCTTCCTGTTAAAATTAGCCACATCAACAAAATAAAAATGGTGTTTTCCCAACAAAATCTTCATGTAGTTTAAGGCGGAAACTTAAAAACAATGAATCATCCAATATTAATACCAATCCGAACAATAACGATAAAAGAAGAGTGAGTAATTAAAACTTGGACAACAAAGATTACGAAACTGAATAACACTTAGTGCTTCATTTTCACAAGACCCCACGAAACAGGCCAACGTATATTTTACTTCTTAGTGATAACAATGTATCTAAAGGACAGATAACCAGCATAAAACTACAGCTTCAAAACATTTTATTTAGTTTTCAAGGACACTCAGTGAAACATACTAAACATTAAAGGAATGAAAATATTTAAATAATTTGAAGCATGACAATGATATTATTATCAATATTCTTGATAACAGGAATTGTTTTGTTGTTTTGAATTTTGTTTATGTTCATTTCTTTGTGGTTTAGCACAAAGGTACCCAATGGGCTGTCTGTGCTGTGCCCACCACGGGTATCGATACCCGGTTTATAGCGTTCTAAGTCCGCACATTTACGGTTGTGCCACGAGAGGATGTTGTTTTGAAGAAACAGTCCCAAGTAGATAGAATACATGATCATCACTATTAAGTTAAATTTAATCAAAATTCGACAAGCCAATTTGAAAATTAAAAATTTTAAGAATTTGTGCACTTATTCTATCTCTTTCCAGTCTCTCCTCTCTCTCCATTACTTCTTTCTTTTTTTCTTCTTTTCTTTTCTGCCATTGGTTTTTCTCTCTTGTTGTTGTTTAATATATTCTCATAGATCACTATCTTTAAGCCCAAGCTGCTCACCCCTCTCTATTCACTTATCAAAGTCAGTGGATATGGTTATATAGTATGATTGTGACCTTTTAGATACACATCACTGTTTCCATTAAAGTTTGATTGTTATCACAATACAATCTGTGATAATTTCACTTTAAAAATCTACATTAATCGCCCTTTATGGTTAAACCCACAATCATGCAATCTAGATCTATCTATACTAAACTACATTTTCAATGCGTATTTATACCTCGAAAGAGGTTTAGTGTACTCCAAACATTACTCAATATTATGATGCAATAATACTCAATAAAAACATAGAGAATTAACATGATTCAATAATATCACAATTACCAATTCATAACTACAGAACTGCACAGACACATGATTCATAAATAGTTACGTCAACAAACCTGCAATAATCTATCACTTCTAAAAATAACTAAATGTAACACTCGCGCTATGTAAACTATCAAAATCATAACACTCGCATTAAATTTAAACTGAAACAGAGATGTATGTATAATATTGTAGTGCCAATAGCAAATCTATTTTTATAGGACCACGAACTGAATATAAACATCAGAATAGCATCACACTTAGGTTGTGGTGTTTTTAAAGTTGCAGAAATTAATGTCCCTCCAGGGTTGTTCAACCTTTGACTGTGAAGTGCTGGAAATGAAATAAGATACATACAATGGTCAATTTTGTTTACACTTGAAACATAAAGTCTGTTTAAAGCATATTGAGCATTTTATTAGTAATGTATATGGCAGTAAGTAGAATATCATGATATAACTGTTATTAGGTCCATTAACAGTGTTTTGTAAAAACAAAATTAAGTAGAATTTCATTTAATTATGGTGGTTTCAACAGTACTGTAGAAAGCTTAAATAAAAAAGGTGTGTGATATACACACTTTACAGTGTTGTGCAGTATGTTTGTATGCCTTCAACGTTAACATTAGGTGACGCTTTCAACGTAGAGTGCTTTTTTACTACTAAAACTTATTTATTAAATATAAACTCTATACATTATGCTAAAAAAATGTTGTATGTGAGATTTTGTTATGGGTGGATGATCAATTTTTTATCACTTAATACTGTCTGATATGAGCGTTATGGATTATTAAAACCAACATTATAACATTATTTACATTACAGTGTGATTTCACTCTACCTTCTAGTATTGAAAATACAAATTATTCTTTCATCTGTGATATTTCCTAGTTTCATCCCTATTTTCTAGTACCGCAAACCTACATTACCCTTTTTTATATTTTTATTTATTCTTCTAATACTTGTTATTTTAATTCCTTAGCATGATTATCCATCGCGATGAATGGCGTAAACACTCTTCTGTGACGTTTGAACTTTGTATGAAAACTCAGAGCATGATAATAAACTCTTATTTCTATCCCCCACGTGTTTCTGTCACACCCTATCTATCAATTTCCAGTAGTCTGTTATTAGCTGAGGGAACAGGAAAGAAGTTTTGTTTCTAACTGTCGTCATTATTACAAAATTAGTCATAGGTTTTTCTAATTGGTAATCATTATATACTCAAGACACATAGTACTTGCAGAACATTTTTTGTTATTTACAGGAGTGATAGTTTAGCAATTTTCCACTTTCTGTAGTTCGGACTGTGATAATCCAAACTATCACATATTATCAGTGGATGTGCTCTACTGGACTCTTACTTCACATATCAAATTTCAAGATAATCCATTAAAAAATAAGTGATGTATAAAATCTACAATTTTGATTGAATTTATTCCTATTTTGTTTGTTCTTGTTGTTTGTTATTAAGCACAAAGTTACACAAAGAGCTATCTGTGCTCTGCACACTACGAGTATCGAAATCCAGTTTTTAGCAGTGTAAGTCCGCAGACATACTGCTGTGTCACTGGGAAGCATTTTGTTTCTTTGTCCCTAAAGTACGGAAACTTTATTTGATAGAAAACATATTTAACTTTTATGAAGTTTTTTCAAATTTGGTACACTGACAGATTCTTAGAACCAACAACTAGGTGTCAAATTTGGTCTAAACATATGCCACATGTGCAAAGTTATTCATTAAAACTGTTCAATTTTGATCAAACTTTCTGCACACGACTCAAAAAGTCACGTGAACTATTAGTCTGAAATTTTTACTACAGCTTCACTTATAAGTAAAGGTGGAAGGTGGACCGTTTTTAGTTTGATTTACGTTGGTTTAGAGCAGCAAACTATAGCTTAAAAGCAGGTGCAGATACATAAGTATTGCTTAGGCTAAGTAAACTAGATTAACAGTTTCTAGCTCAAGTTTTCAAAAGAATCATACATATGGACAGTTATTATTCATTGTCAACTATTAAGCACAAATTTGCTAAATTTTATGAAATTCTCCTAATTAAAGAGCGTTTAGCGTCATCTGATATTAGCTCAAGCAGTTAGCGTAAATAATGATGGACCTTTGTCGAACTATGATGTCATCGTCTTTGATGTCTATGACGTCATCGTCTCCAACCTCCCCACTCCCTGAGGCTGCCAATCAGTGTAAGGACACAGGAGTAATGCACTAACTACTTTTGTGTATTCCATTCTTAACGTTTAACAAGTAAAAACTAGATAAACTATCGAACACCGTTATGACAAAAAGGATGCTAGAAAAACAATGCTAAAAATGTTTTGTTATTAATGTTCAAAACACCTTACTGAAAATTATTTTCATATAATTGAATCACTTTGTATACATTCGCGTCTTTGATTAAAAAGTTTAGTGACGATTGAAGAAATATAGATCTCTATTTACGTATTAACTAATGCTCAAGATAAAAAAAAAAAAGAAAGCGAAATACCTTTTAACCAACATCATACTGCCGGATCAAAACAGGACTTGTGTGTGTCCCAACTTTTATCAAAGTAGATTATTTGCCAAACATGCCTATAAAAGCTTTCTACACTCACCTTTACCTCACTATTTTATTCTTCAATGTAAAGCCGAGTCAGCTTAGTCTGCTATGTGATCATTAGCCGATCAAGTGATATGTCCATTTCCACTCTATCTTGTTTGGTTCCTTTTTTTCAAGTTCAGTAGCCAGCCCTACATATTTTTTTTTTATTATTCAACGATAACTTTTTCCTCACACTTGTTTATTTTTTTATAAGATGGTGTACATGAGTTACTAGGTTATAAAGTATAGTCTAAAGCTTTATAAATTTTGCATGTAATAGTAATAAAATAGATAGTCAAAGGTTGTGAAGAGTGTTTTGCTCTATCAAATGATAATAAAATTGTAGTTACTGCTAGAACTAATTAAGCGCTAGGCCTGTTGAAGGTAGATAATGATGAACAAAACTGAAGCAAAGGGAAATTTCTGAGGAAATTTCATCCATTGCTTCTGTGAATTTGAATAGAATAAAACAAT
>NW_013668911.1:121241-129529 GCF_000517525.1 Limulus polyphemus | reverse complement strand
AATCAGATTTTCTGGTATAATTGTCTACCATTACGCACTAAAGTGGGTTATTATACACCTAATCAGATTTTCTGGTATAATTGTCTACCATTACGCACTAAAGTGGGTTATTATACACAGAAACTGCTGCTAACTAAGAAATTCCAAACTAGTATGTGTATGATGATATAATTGTCTACCATTACGCACTAAAGTGGGTTATTATACACAGAAACTGCTGCTGACTAAGAACTTCCAAACTAGTATGTGTATGATGATATACCAGAAAATCTGATATAACTGTCTACCATTACGCACTAAAGTGGGTTATTATACACAGAAACTGCTGCTGACTAAGAACTTTCAAACTAGCATGTGTATGATAATAATCAGATTTTCTGGTAAAATTCGATGACGAGGAACCCACCTTGAGACTAATCATGCTTGGAGACGGCTTGAATGGGTAATGAAGAAAAACTTTAATACAAGTTTAACATAGCAGCAAATGTACAACGTTTCGACAAGGTTTTGTCATGATCAGGTGCAAGTTGTACAAAACTTTGTCGAAACGTTGTACATTTGCTGTTATGTTAAGCTTGTATTACAGTTTTTCTTCATTACCCATTCAAGCCGTCTCCAAGCATTATTCTGGTAAAATTGTTGCGTAGAAAGTGGGGTGGGGAAAGGGCCCCCACATTTCAATATGTCCCACTAAAAATGCATCAAAATTAAGAAAATTACTCTCAGGAAAAGCTGTAGAATTATAAAATTTAATTCAGAACCTAAGAGCTTCCAGGGCACTAAGTATTATTGTAATCGCTCTTTATTAGTTTAGTATGTGGTAGAAATTGTTATTCTAAATATGTTTATGGTATTTACTCGTGTATCAATTTCTTCAAATGATCTGTACGAAGAATCAATACCGTTTCATAGTTTCATTTTGTATATGCAACACACACACACACAGTCACGTGTGTTTATTTATAATTTTCACTCAAAGCTATACACGGACTATCTACGCATAGCTATCCCTAATTTTAAACTGATAGAACTAAACGAAAGGAAGCACTTATTACCAATTCTTAAGCTACTCTTGTCTGATTTGATAGTGGGATTTGACTGTTACTTTCATATCACACCCACAGCCTCAAAGTTCGGAGAAGGTAATTGGGGGAAACTGGATATGAACAACTAAACAACAGCCGTAAACAATGAACTGATTGCACAACTTGATAGCACACGAACAACTAAGCAACAGCTGTAAACAATGAACTGATTGCACAACTTGATAGCACACGAACAACTAACCAACAGCTAGCCTCACACGAGTTTAAACAAATAACTGATTTCACAACTTGATAGCACACGAACAACTAACGAAGCAAAAGCTAGCCATCACACGAGTGTAAACAAAGAACTAATTTCACAACTTGCTACGTACGAACAACATGTGACGCATTTTCAAAACTGGAACGCAATACAGAGTGCTTTCTGTACACATTACTTGGGAAATTTGTCTAAAATGTAAAACAAAATACATTATTTGTATATGACTACATATGTATATATATATATATATATGTATAAACAGTGAAGAATATATTTGTAAAACTGGTGTAATTGTAATGAAAGTGTTTCTTTAAAATCACTCTGTTCATCAAAAGTACAGAATATAACGAACATTATTTTTTTGTTTTATTCACACATTAGTAGTTCAGCTTTAATTATTTACACTTGCATCAATAATGCACGATACGTTGCATTTATCGTCTGAGAATCAGCTGTCTTCCTATGTCGACAATCAGCAATCGTTAACTACTATTTATAAGAAAAACTCCCTTCCCACTACTGTAACCAGAATGAGCTTGTGTGAAGGTTCAACATGATCTTTCATTAGCATCGTATGTGAAGTCGCTTCTAAGAATTATTAAAAAAACAAGCAAGGCGGTCACTCTTCAAATAGAACACACGTTACCATAGCTTAACTTATTTTGCTTAGATACCATTATCCTGGACCTCGTACAAGTGTAACTCTACCGGTAGGGTCTTATAGAATATGCCGCTCGACAATCACCTGAAGCTCCTTCGTAAAGAAACCTGGACGCCACCTTTACCGGGGAAATGTAATTACAAAATTGTAACTACAACACGAAACGGCTAAGCTTCTACACACACACTGACTTATAACACTGAAGGCAGATATAAATAAGAAACAGATAATAAGTAAATAAATAAACTGAACAATATTGATAACCTGATAAATAAAGATATAGAAATAGACAGATAGGTAATCCAGTAAACTGACGTGGAGATAATGGTTAAATAGACTGACAAGGATCAAGTGTTAGATAAAGTAGAGGTCGAGAGAAAGAATGGAAAAGTACGATATAGATAAATATAAAGATCGAGAAATGGAAATTTTAATTGACAGTGAATTTAAATACGCTCATTTCTCAGTCCTCAGTGTGTGTTTATGTGTTTTTTTTTATGTAAGTAAACGTATAACTACCAAAATGCTTTACGTCAACATAATTCAGCAATATAACACACAACCAATGCGGAAGCTTTATCATAACCTCGACAACAACATAAGAGCTTCTTATCTCATCTAGCTGTTAAGATTGTTTATTTGTTTTAGCGTAAAGCTATGCCAGGGCTATCTGAACTGTGCCCGCCTTAAGGGATTGAACTCCTATATGTTAAGAAGCTAAACGTACTGAATCATCTTAAATGAAATTTGATCAGCATTTGTGTATTATTTAAAAACTGAATAGATAATTGAAGTCAACTTTTATAATTACATAACTTTTAAAACTTTATTGAAGTCATCAACAGCTTCCACTTTAAAAGCACACTCTACATGTACATTGTTTGACGTCATCTATGTCATCTCCAGGAGTTATTTACAAAACACAATAATTTATACTTTTTTCCCAATACCATGTGATATTACGTTGCATTTTTATTTACATTATTCCTTGGTCAGCATTTATAACACATCACACCAAATGTGTGATGTAGTGACTTGATGGAGATTCATCTCTGTTTATTAATTCTTTTCTTTATGTTTTTTTTTACATTTTATAATTTCTGGTGATTTTCTGACATTTAAAGCTGTAACACTGCAAGGTTGAGCTAAAATTGTAGTTTTTTCTAATAATTTTTTTTTCATGTTCTGCTATACTTGAGTTTTCTGTTTGATTATGTCTTACCTAACCTTTATGTTCCTGTAATCTGTATTTTAAATACCTTTTAAATATTGTAACGAATTTGTTTTATATATCTATTTTAATATTGACGTTTGTTTAGATTAAATTTATATTTAGAAACATACATAGTTTATACTGTTAAATATGTATTGCGAAACTCCCGCCTATTCTCCAAAGTTGTAGACGATTCTCGAGAGTAAGAATCAACAATATATGTATGTACATAAACGCTTAAATATAGCTTTATATTGTTACGTAATCTGAATTTTCTAGAAAGGCCTCATACGCCTATAAATATAACCAACGCGATGCGACAAAAACAGAGAGTATCTATTATTAGTTTGCTATACTCAGTGTGCTATAAACTTCGGAAGCTATAATTGTGATTGTTATAACGCTTTTCAATCGGAAAACTTCAGATGTTTGACCAGGAGCATTTACAAAGTTCGAACATTACAAATCATTTAACTTCAGTGGATTCTCATCGAACATTAGTACTTTTACGAAAACATTACCTAACTTCAACGGTGGAAAACTCGGCGTGTATGGCTGGTGAATAACAAAGGACATAGCTAGCTAGCTCCCTGTTAAGTGAATTATACCTACGTCAACTCGTAATTAACTCGCTCATCGTGAACCATCGATAAGATATCGAAGAAGTTCCAGACTAGAAAGAAGACTTTATATTGCTTGTAAGTTTGTGAAATTTTTGTTTATATTCATTGCTTGTAATAACTATTTGTAATAACTGTTATTGTAAATTGTACTGTTGTGTGTATATTAAAACGTATTTGTGTTAAAGAAAAGAAAAGTAAACTGTATGTATCAATCTTGTATGCAAATATCATAAACTGACTATATATCGGCTTTTACATAACTGCTAAATCCAAAGTCCAATTTAACTACTAAATTTAAAGTATCATTTAGCTCGGTTTCAGACCATTTGAAATGATAATATGCAACAATATAAATACTCCCACATTCACATTCTATTTAGTAAATCCCAGTTTTATCTTCTAATTTTATTTTATCTTTAGTATTCCCCAACATTTCTTTAATCTTATTTATAGGTTTAAAGATAGGATAAAAGTATTGTTGCTTCTTAAAAACTTTAAATAATTGACCTGTTAATCTTGGAATATAAGGTAAACTTAAAGTTTATTTTTGGTTTTTCCTCATTAGATGTTAATGTAGTATTTTTAACTAGCATCAAACCTTTGTGAAATTTCTTAAATGCTCTATCTACTATATTTGGTTCAAATCCTCTTTCAACAGCTACATACTCGATTAGTAACAGTTCGTTACTTAAATCTTCCTGTTTTAAACACATTTTTAAAGTTCTCTAAACATATGTATAAAATGCAGAGATAAAAATGTTTTTCCATATGACATGATTCATGGTGTGGCAGCATAACTACAGCAAAGAGTTTTCTATAAACTGATGTTTCCAAGTAACCATCTATTTCTTTTTCGACTAATACATATAGAAAATGTAAAATATTATTATTATATTTAAAGTGGAAGCGGCTTCAATAAAGTTTTTAAAATTGTGTAAATATAAAACGTTGATTTTAATTATTTATTAAGTTTGACTCGAGGAATTAAACTACTCCTACTCCAATAGAATTATTTGACTACAAGTTTTGATTTGTAAGCGACGGAAAATGTTCGGAAGTCAATATTCTCGGACCAAAGGACAACATCTGAATTTAATTATTTACCATTAAACAGAAATGATGAATATATCGTATTTTTGTTTTTTGAAAGCGTTAAAATATGAAAGAGTGTTGTCTATGGTGACCAAGTTTTCTCAGATACAGCCTTTGTGTTAGCTTTCAAACACCAGCTTATGAAAATCAGAATTTAATTAATAAATATACATTATGTAAACCTTTCTTTACCAAAAAACGTAGAACACGCATCTCAAAAGTCAATGGAGGAGGGGGAGGGGTCCAACATGGCAGAAGAGTAAAAACTCAAATGTACAGTTTGAAACTTGACAGGGATACACATTTAGAAAGATGTAAAGATTTCTATTCCAAATTTATTTAGGGGAAATGTGTAATTAAACTTATCCAAATGTAACATTTGATGGTGAACATCAAGACAGATACAAAGCTTTTCCTAATTGAAATGTGTCACGAAAACCTAATACATAATTTAAAACAGACAGGACGCGAAAGTATTTCCTGATACCAAACCTTGTATCAGTAGAACAAGGATGATCTCAGTGCTCCACCTATAGCTCATATATAGCTACACAAGGGCTATCTGTGCTCTGCCCACCACGGGTATCGAAACCCGGTTTCTAGCGTTGTAAGTCCGCAGACATACCGCTGTGCCATTGGGGGGCTTCTCATTAGTAGTTGGCTAGAATATTGTCTAGAATAATGACGTTATTGCTCATGCATTTCGACTGTATTCTTTGGGGTAAAATGATAAAAATGAAGCATATAAAATGTTGGGAAATTACTTCCGAACGTTGTTCAAGCAGGGGATAACAAGTTTCCCCTACAAAGCTGGTCCACAGTAAATCATTTCAAAACGCTGGTCAAGGAGGTGATATGTTTCTCCTACACAAGCTGGTCCACAGTAAATCATTTCAAAACGCTGGTCAAGGTGGTGATATGTTTCTCCTACACAAGCTGGTCCACAGTAAATCATTTCAAAACGCTGGTCAAGGAGGCGATATGTTTCTCCTACACAAGCTGGTCCACAGTAAATAATTTCAAAGCACAGTTCAAATAGGTCACAACAATTTCCCTTTAGATGTGAGAGTGTACTGTTTCAGTACTATAAACTGCAATCATAAAACAAGTAATACACGTAGTTTTAATATCTTCATTAAACTGATAATTGACTAAAAATATTAGAAGGTTCTCATGATGACAGCAGAATGTGATTGCTTAGCTGCTTTTTGTTATAATAAAATATTTATCTGGTTTATAAATCAGATTTTACTTAATTAGGGACAATTTATTAATCAATTTCCGAACCATGATGTATTTTTCCTGGGTTATTTTCGCAAAGGAAATATAATATTTTTAATGATCAAACGGGCTGGTAAGGAATATTTTATTTGAAATCAAAATGATGTGAACACATGGTGTAAAGCAGAACATACAACACTGACAACATTTTAGTTTACAAGCGCACAGAGTCACACACCTTCACAATCTTGTCACCGAATCAATAATCGATGTAAATGCATTGCATTTAATGCAAATGTTAGGCCTTGTTGTTTTAAGATTGATGCAAATTATGTATCATTTCGAATCTTGCCGTCGGGGATAATTCTGGAATAATTTACAAAACTTTTTTAAATTTCACTAATGTCAGAGAGCAATACTGGCCAAAATCACCAAATCATCGGCCTTTCTCCCCCCCCCCCCCACCACACACACAACTGAGCACTTAAAGGAGAATCACCCCTACACTCAGACGCACATACGTACACAAAACCCTGCTGTTTCTGTACACTACTTTCCAAACATATACAAGTAATAAAATACAAAGTCACAACGTTCACGTTGCTTCAAAGTGCCCTAATCTATAATTTTGTAGGCTGATTTATTATCTATTTGTAAAACGTTCGTAACGAGTTCTCGTTAAAAAACTAGGAGAATACGAGGGCTCTTTAATCTTGATAGTTTACTGGAAGTTTCAGAGTTTTTAATACAGTAACAAATGTTACTACTGGCAATTCGTTTCACATAACACCACACATCGTATTCTAGAATAATTTCAAACATTCAAACGTCAGTCAAACCTTACTTACACTCGAGTCAAAAACTTCTAACGAGAGAAAATTAGAGTTTATGATAAAAATTACCACATTACACTGGTTTCTGGAACAGTACCCCAATTTTAGAGTAGTGTCCTCGAAAGGAAACCGTCTCCGAAAGCTTTCTCGAACAATTAAAATGAAATTGAGGAGGTCAATCTATTTTCGCGTAAATAAAAGCCTTATCAGTTTGTTTAATTTGTTCGTTTTAGACATTAATTTCATAATACATTGATATAAGTCTCAAACTATGCGATGTCGTTAAGATAGTGCTCGAACTTGAACCATGTAATACGGGGGTGGGGTGTTGTGCTCCACAAATGCAAAGAAAGATATGTATACCTACTATCATTCTCGTACACACGCTGAATTTGAGTACCTCACTAATCGGTCAGATTGAAAATTCAGACGAGATTTAACAGTAGCTTGTATGATACAAACATGTAGAATTTGTTGATGCACAGAACTGATTTTTAGGTAATAACGTCTTAAAAAATTGACCAGTAAAAATACTTAAAGAAAAAAATAAAGAAATCATGTATGGATGTACACAAAAAAGACATACACATACATATACATGTATATAAGTTCACTAACTTTCCCAAATAGATTTATAGTTGTGCTCTACATCAGCTTTAGAGCTTCAACCTCCAGCTTTGATTTCATTCTAAATATTTATTTTTTGTCAACCAACTCATGGCATAAAAACACAGATACTTTTATTTCCACTGAAAGCTAAAACATGCTATAAAAGCCACAGACCAGTTTCAGAGAAACAGCCATGTATACTGGGAATAATATTCATATAGCTGACTGAATCTCCCATAAGCGTGATTCTGTTAAAAAGGAGAACAACGTTCTCTGTTCACTCTCAATTCGAGTTCTGTGCTAATGTAACGTTTTGAATGAAAATTTGAATTTAAACTTCAGTTCTTCTTCTTCTCATATCTTGTCTCAATTTCGATAAAATATATTTGGTCACTTTAGTTTAGGAGGAACAAATAATTCAGCTGGAAATGTTTATGGAAATACATATGTCATGATAATAAAAAAAACAAGAACAAAATGCTCTATATAAGCAAGTACTTAAATGTGTTGCCATACAGTTTAGCCTTAAAAATGAGTGTGGTAACAAGAGCTCAATGTGGCACTGCTAGCCTGATAATTGTAGTGATATTCCTAGCGGGAAACTGAAGCTACTTTCTGTCCGTGTTCGTTTGTTTTTTTTTTGTTTTGAATTTTGCGCAAAGCTACACGAAGGCTATCTGCGCTAACCGTCCCTAAATTTAGCTAGTGTAAGACTAGAGGAAGGCAGC
>NW_013668911.1:108009-120925 GCF_000517525.1 Limulus polyphemus | reverse complement strand
CGAGCATGTTTGGTATGACGGGGATTCGAACCCGCGACCATCAGATTTCGAGTCGAGCGCCCTAACCACCTGGCCGTGCCGGGCCTGTCCGTATTCGAAATGAATGAAAACGCTCTTCATTTAGTTTTATATATATTAAACAAGCCCCATCAGATCGTGTGTTTATTACCACAACTCACCTTTCTACCACTCCCATTCGTAATATGTTAAATTACACTTCACGAGAATGCCATTACAAATGCTGTTTACTTGATAAAATTGATTTATAAAGTTTTTAGAACTGCATGCTCTTATCAATATCATTTTTACTAAGCTATTCAAACCTGACTTTCTCAATTCCAAGACCCTCGGGAGTTTGTGTCTTACGGTACCAAAAACGGGGCTATTCAAAAGTTACGCCCCTATTCGGATACACGGAAAGTGGTGAAATGTAAGATGTTCCATGTGTTTTCCAGCGAATGCACAGCATCATAAATGTTCCATGTGTTTTTCTACCAACTGCAAAGTGTAGATCTAGACAAAATCAAACATTTGTACAGCAAGCTACAGCGACTATGAGTATTTAAGATGCTACGAAGTAGCAAAATACCTGCATTTGTCAGATCCAGACCTCGCCTGGTGATGAGTGGCAATTAAAACAATGGCAGACCTGTTTAGTGAGTATGTCGCACACTCTGCAATTCTATAACAAATAGGCCTAAAAAAATGTTATAAAAAATTAACTGCAGGTGGAGTTTTTTTACACATTCCTCTTAATTTGTCCACAGCGGCTCGAAATTAGAGATGTGTAAAAATAGCATTTCAGGTCTATCTTTTCGTTCAATATCAGAACTCATCAGTTGGGTTGAACAATGAGAAACAAAAGATTCTATGAATCGCTATTTATACGTCCAGTATAATTACTTTAAACAATGGAGTAACAACAGCAGTAAACGTAAAAATTACAGTTATTAACTGAAACTAATGCAAATAAACTAATAATATAATGCTATAGGCCATAACAGAGTGGACAGCTGAAAATTAACCAGGAATACGACTGACTTTAAAGTCAGATTATTTAACACTGCTCATAGTATGTTCGGTAACTTGCCCCATTTTATATTCATGATGCTGCTTTTATTCAGTTGAGATAAAAAGGGGGGGGGAACAACTATTCCCCAATTTTTTATTTACCTAACCCACATTTTCATTCCATCTTCCCAGGGATTGTCCTTTTACATAACTTGGTTTGATATCACATCTTTCATACCCCCTATATTATAACTTAGCTGTTTTTGTACGTGTAAAATGTTTTGACCAGATATCACAACTTTGTGTTTTAACAAACAATATCACTTACTTCTATTACTTTACAGGTGTTAGGGTTTGTTTATTTGAAGTTAAGCACAAAGCTACACAATGGGCTATCTGTGCTCTGCCCACCACGAATATCAAAACCCGGTTTCTAGCGTTGTAAATCCGCAGATTATTTAATGTTGTCCGCCGACGCTCAAATAAAGATTTAAACATTGCTATTACTCTTTATTTTATACGTTATAGATTAAGAAATATCGGTATTTAAAGAATACAATATCGTTTTCTTTCTTTTCTCCAGTAACAAAGTCAGAATGTTTAAATGGACTAACACGGCGTGTTCAAGTTTTATCATCATGCAATAAAGCTTGTCTATTTTGTAAAATAGTTTTACTAAATAATATATATATATATGTGTGTGTGTGTGTATAAAATCAACAGTTCTCACCATTTTGTTTGAAAGTATTTAACAGCGTTAAACAGGAAAACCTGATTGCATAATACGACTCATAAATTTATAAAAACTGTTAGTTTCGCATACAAGGTATCTAAATATAAAAACTAGTGTTTCATGAAGTGAAAACTTTACATCTCCCTAACATCAGCCCCCCAGCGGCATGCGGACTTACAACGCTAGAATCCGAGTTTCAATACCAGTGGTGGGTAGAGCACAGATAGCCCATTGTGCAGCTTTACGTTTACCTACAAACAAACAAACCTATATTTAAATAATGGTATATGTAGTTATATAAGAATGATATAAAACTGTCCCTACATATTCACGGAAATATCGTCACATCAATATTTAGATAATTACAGACAAGTTTATGAAGCTAACTATATTAGATCTATGTAAAAATTATAAACCCTAATTTATGTAATAATTCAGAGACATCTGTGCACGCAGACTTACTATGATGTTCTGTAAAAACTTAAACTTTTCAGTTGGTATGAACCTGATTCTTTCAGGAGTCACCTTCATAATTATCTAAGGGCTAGATCTTTTGAAACTACGCATACCAATTTTCATGAGACCGTTATTATGGAGAATATATGATCGACTCAGTATTTGATACATATCAAGGCGTACCTCAAACAGCAATAAGAGACGAAGTAATTTAAATTCATATGTAATATAATCATAAAGACCGACGCGTTTAGATTTATAAAAATGAAACACTAACCTAGAACATTGGGAAATTATGCATTATTTTATGACGTTCTCGCGGTTGCGCAGCAGGTGTTCACCAATTGACAGTGGAACGTCTCATAAATATTATACCGCATGAAATACGGCCTGATTTGCTGCATGTATGTAGAACTTTCCCCAGATATCAGCATAACTAATACTTAAGAGATGTCATATAATAAAAATTTACCCTCGTCTATTTCAATCAAACCACGTGAGTTGGCAACCTTATTCTATTACAAGAACACCTCAGGAGTTATCGTTAATATTTTAAAACAACCGTACAGAATTAGTCTTCAGGGGTTATTATTTTCAGTTTATTGGAAGGAAACTTCAGAATTTGTTTAGTGTTACAATTGTTATTATATTACAGTGAACCTCAAAATTGTAAAAACTGCAGTTATTTTATTACAGTGAACCTCAAACTGTAGGGATTACACTTGTTATTATATTACAATGAACCTCAAAACTGTAGGAATTATAGTTATTTTATTACAGTGAACTTCAAACTGTAGGAATTACAGTTATTACCTCAAAAGCAAGACTTCAGATGTTAATATTAGTAACTTATTCGAAGAGAACTTCGGAACTTCCTAATGTTGTTTTACTTCTGGTTCTCTTTATCGGGATCTGGTAAGGTCATGTTCGATGTTTACTTCTTCCTCCTTGTTCTACTTAGATAACTTGTTTGTTTGTTTTGAATTTCGCGAAAAGCTACTCGAGGTCTATCTGCGCTAGCCGTCCCTAATTTTGAAGACAGACTAGAGGGAGGGCAGCTAGCTAACACCACCCACCTCCAACTTCTGGGCGAAAAGCGGTATTGACCATCACTTTATGACGCCCCCACGCCTGAAAGGGTGAGCATGTTTGATGACGGGATCCGAACCCGTGGCCCGAAGATTGCAAGTCAAGCACCCTTACAACGAGGCTATGCCAGGCCACTAGGGTAACACTTTAAAAATTACGTTTACTGATGCATCAGACAAAAAAGCTTCATTCCCTATATATTAGGTTTCGCTTGACTATTGTTTGTGTAGATTTCATTACCCTATCCGAGCTTATCTTAGTTAGGGTTAAATAAATGTGTAAAGGAGATGGGATAAAACTGAGTACCATACGAAAAAAACAACCTTGCAAAAAGACAGTCATGTCTTCCTATCCTACACCATCCATAAAATGTCAAAAGAGAAATTACATTGGGGCAGTTAAATCGGATCCTAAAAATATGCAGCGGTAAGGATAGTAGAGACAATCTATACTTAACAGTTCCACAAAATGGCTACCTAAAAACATTCGTAATATCTATTCTCGATAAGTGGATGATGAACAGTAAAGATGATATTTTAGCTATACAATAACACTTTTAATCCGAGACATCCCCTTGGACACAACTGGTAGACCCGACAGATGTTTACAGTTCAAGATCGTTCTACTAATTAACGACGCCAATTCTAATAATGAACATCAACTAACATCAGCAATAACTCGAAATTCCAAATATGCTCTGATGAATATAAAAACAGCAAAATTAAGAACTTTTTTGTTTATCTGGTAAATCCCCATTGATTTCGAAGTCACGGTCTAAATTACCTATAAGAATAGTACAGAAACCTGACAGAACGTATGAGAAAATATTCGTAAAATCAGCCTTTATACTCAACACTCAATGTGTAAAAAAAAAACGGAAATACCTAGCCAAAGAATGTGGATCAATCGACAGATGGAACGTAAAAAATGTTGTTTATGAAATCGAGTGCACATTATGTGGAAATTAATATATAGACTCACAGAGCATATGAAAGACGTGTCCAACCTGGAAGTCGATAAAATCTCTAAACAGTTTTCGGAAAAACATTCTATTATCCCAGAAAAACCATTTGCTTTTATCGAAAGCCAAAGATTTTCTGAACAGGAAATATAAAAGAGCATTATACATTAGAGACAAGCAACCAAGAACTGACACTTACACTGGCTACAAACCAATTTACCCTAACATATCTGGTTTATTTGTATTAACGTGGTTCGGTTCAAACACACACACACACACACACACATATATATATATATACGAACTTAGTTTTGATTCAAACATATATGTATATACAGAGTAGTGGAAACGTTTTTGCATGAACCAATGTTTTTCGCATTTTTCTTGGTTCCTGTCATTTTTACGAGATTGTGTATCGTGGAAGTGTCAGAGCTAGTGTAAAATTATTATGGATATTATATAGTGTAAGCTGATTCATATTTCAGTCATATAAACGCATATATGCATCTCTATTAACAAATCAACCATGACAAACGTATTACAGCAGATGATCAACAAATACTTGCCAAATACGAAAATTTAGATTTAAAGATAACGCCACTAATGTAAGTCACAAAAAGTGGTCACAGAGTCATTTTCTTATTTTAATATTTCGTTATGCCTCCTCTGGCCTTCATAAGTACTTGACATCGCCGTGGTATAGAGCGCAATAGGGCCTGAATGTAGACAGGGGTGAGTTCATGATATTACGTGCAGATTAGGGTTTCCTACAGTTCCAAGGTGCTTTTCGGTTTCTTCTCTTGCACCTTTTATCCATTACCTTCCAGCAGTTTTCGATAGGGTTAAAATCTGGGGTATTGCCTGGCCAGCATAGTGTTCTGATCCTCTCCCTTCACTTGAAGCAATAAAATAAAACCTAAGATGTCTTTTCAATAAACGTAGAGTGAAATATTACCAATAGTTTTAGCCCTGTAGCATGGAGCAGAGTCATCCTGGAATGTGCACTGGTCAGCTCCACCGAAGTGAGCCCGAATTGTTGGCTTTAACCAATACTCGAGGATCTCAATGCACTTGTCGGCATTGACAGTGCCCTTCACAAAATGAGGGCGTTCCACACCCTGGCGAGAGATGTATCCCCGTATCACTTGACCCTGTGGATGCTTCACAGTTGCATTAAAACACGCTGGATGAAACTCTTCTCCACATCGACGTCGTTGAGCCTTATCTTCCTCATCTTTGTGATGAGAACGATTTTGCTGGGACGCCGGCTGAACAAAGTCGAGAACTGACTGTACGCACGGTGACAATGACCCATGAAGTTTCCAGCTATGCTTTTTTCAAATCTGTGGATGACACTATGAATCTGTAGACTCACACATTTCAGAACAGGATCATCAGCTGCTGTGGAAGTTTTCTTGGCCATGGTAGCATTACACGCACATTGTAATAGATAGACCTCTAAACTGACTTTCATGGTAAGAACCTCTATTTATAGCCAATAAACAGCTTATGCAATACCTAGACCGCGTATAAAGCTGCTGATATAATAATTAGACAGTAATATATCATTCATGAAACACATTTTCACCTATATTCATTAGGACCTCAAAACAGACGATGATTCCGAAAAAAGGCGTGAAAAAATTGGGTGATGCAAAAAAAATTTCTTCCACCCCTGTAAACAGACTTTACCTTCTAGTCATATGTTGATTTGTTTTACCTAATGATTGTTAAAGAGAACGAATTTCATAATAGTAAATATACTTATTTTTACAGAAGTATTTATCTATATACTTATGTAACTAAAATCATCTCAATTTCCGCATTGTTCTATTTAAAGTCACTATGACGTTGAAACACACGGGGCTAATTGAATGTGTCCTGTTTTCTTTAAATGTGTGTCAGTTAAAACAGTTTTCTTTGTGTATAGATATATACTGTTCATATGAACTAGAAGCCCAAAAGTATAGTAAAGAATAAAGTTTTCTGTAGGTATAGGTCATTTTATTATTATAATTATCAACACTGACGTTTCAGAAAGACTGCCAAAGTTGTATTTTTATTTGAATATTTCTAAATAATACAACCTAGACAACTTTCTTGCAACTCACTCAGAACAGTTCTGTTGTTGATTCTGCATTTACGTCTGAGAATGTTTCGAGTGGATTTGATGTCGAAGATTTTCAAATGACACTATCCTACCACGTGCTTGTAGTTATTTCATTTTTTGGACATCTCTTCCTTCTATTATACTTTAATTTCTCAGCTGCAACGAACCATTATAATATTTCTCAAATCATTTGGTACCTATCCAGTAGGAAAGTCTTTCTTACATATGAGAACCAAGAACAAGTTACATGTGCTGTTATTTCATATTACAGATATTTTCAATGTCTTTATAAATTCTTTGGGATTTAGTATAACAGACCCATGTAAAAAAAAAAAAACCTTAAAAAATAATTTAACATAAACAGTTCTTTATTTGCTAGAAAGGGTGTTTGAAAATATCACGACAGAGAAATGTTGGTTAAAATTTGTATTTCAGAGAAACTGAATTTATTCCAGACAAAATAGACATATTTCTTTCTGCCGTAAAAACGCTTTATTTAGTTAATAAACTGTAATTATATCTTCATTTGCCTATCTAGTATTAAATTATCATTTGGTCAAAACCTGTAATTTGTGTAATGGATAAGAATCGCCGTAAGTATTTAAAACTCAACAGAAATAAAAATATTTCCAGCATGTTAGAATGTGTAAATGCTCAAAAACCGTTGCTTAGGAAAAAATAATGAAGCCAGAAGGGTAAAATATACATCATTCTTTTAACAATATGTTCACTAAAGTTGCAGAAGAATGATCCTTAGAGTAAAGCAAGCATGAGCTGCATCTAAACCAATGATGTTTGAGATTTACACAAAGTTGACTTCTGAAAGGTACAAACAGATTCTTATCCACCATGCCATTCCTGTTGTGTAAGTGATTCATCATCCAGGAAGACAATGATATCAGACATGCGACAAATCTGGGGAAACGATATCTGGAAGACAAAAGAGACCGATGGAATATACCAACCATAACTTGGCCTACACAAGGTTCTAAAATAAATACTAAGAAGGTTGTAGAAGTACATTCCATATTAGCTCTTACGACAACCAAACAGCTTGGATGAAGTGTAAAAAGTAATATAAGAAATTTGGAAGAATATTTCACAATCATACATTAATAACATTATGGTAGCATAAAAAATAAAATTTGCTAATACACAAAATACTAATACACTATACAAATTATTCACTTTGATTTCGTATTTCCTGTAATGTATTGTAAGAATTATAAGTTGATAATCTGTGTGTGTGTGTATCATTTGGGCATTTCCATAATTATTTCGTTATGTTGTATCGAACACGTATTAAACTTATTAATTTGTGTGTGTGTGTGGCACTGTTGTGTACGTTATTTTGTATATAACACATACTATAGGTGTTACTTTGTATGTTTGTGGCACTATTATGTACATTATTTTGTATCTAACGTGTATTGAACATATTACTTTGTGTGTGTGTGGCACTATTATGTACATTATTTTGTATCTAACGTGTATTGAACATATTACTTTGTATGTTTGTGGCACTATTATGTACATTATTTTGTATCTAACGTGTATTGAACATATTACTTTGTGTGTGTGTGGCACTATTATGTACATTATTTTGTATCTAACATGTATTATACATATTACTTTGTGAATGATACTTGTTGTACATATAAATAACAAGCTACACTCATTCCCATCATATGACGAAAACAATAAATAATGTTTCTATATCTAAACAATTAAACGTCCCCGTCCCCAGTGACGTGAAAAGTTTAAATCAATCTAGCAATTTAAATTATTTCATGGACTTTAAAAAGTTAATTATGTTGCACTCTTCATTTCACTTAGCTGCTCCACAATAACATACGGTAAATATATATTTTTATTAAGTTATGTCACATTTTAAAATGTAAATGATAGTGTGATTAATTCCTAACAATTTAGTGTAGAATATACTGCTTGCAAAATAAAATTTGGCATCAGCATTATTCATGCCTGTTCTTTCGTCATTTCAAAAGAAAATGTTGAGCTTTGCCTGCATGCACAGCTTTTCAAATGGAAGACAGACAAACACTAGGACAGACACCCCAGTTCACAATATATATAAGTTCATATTCGTTTGTAATTAAGCACAAAGCTACACAATAGGCTATCTGCACTCTGCCTACCACAGGTATCAAAACCCGGTTCCTAGCATTGCAAGTCTGCTGTGTCACTGGGGGCTTTTGTGTGGGAGGCCAGTGAAGATGGAATGGTTCTTCTTGGATGGTACAAGTAACCCAGTGATGGACCTACATTAATGGGACATTCACAGAACCCACTATTTCCACCTCTACACCAATTCACTGTATGTGCACACAATTGCGACAGACCACTGTCCTGGGTTGTCGACAATTAATAGGGAGGACACTATACGGATTCTACCCCATAATGTATGGTACCACGCATGCCCACACATTTGCTAGACACAGCTCCACTAATAAGATAATTGTTTTATGAACATGTTTACTAAAAATCAATTATATTCTAGTAACAACATATGTATGGATAATGACTATCCTATTTCTAGTATTTCACAAAAAAAAACGTTTTATGTATATTTGGTCATCTCCTTTAAGTACTGCTTGATTAGAAATGTGACTTCTGTATATATTTTATTGATGTTCAAATATTCTTCTTGATAAATCCTTATAGATTGAAACTTGAGAAAAATTGATTCTCAAAGACATATTCCTACTTGGTCAACTGTATGACTCTGTAATTTATTAATTGTGATGGTAAAAGCAGTGAATCTTATTATGATTTTTGGGGTCTTCTCTTTGGACTGTCTTCCTGGTTTTGGATTTGTTAGCCCGCTGAGCTGAAGAAGCACACTATAATCAAGGCATTTTCAAAATTGAAATGTGTTGGAGGTAAAGCATGCAGGTAATTATAGAGTTTTAGCTGAGGATTCTGATTGGACAAAATTTGGTGATGTTGCATCAGTGTGTCTTTAATTATATCACAACCAATCGTAACATATACACAAACCATACTTCACTAAGGACACTCAATGCAATAGCACAACAACAGAAGCAGAACATGACTACACAACAAAAAACTTATCAGATCCATCAAGAAGTACAAGAAAACATGAAAGCTTTGAATACAAAGCACCAGGACAGGACAAAATTCAAAATTTACTACTCAAGAAAGTCCTTCTGAAATTATTAAAACATCTCACCTCTTTATACAACTTATCTCTAAAAACAGGATACATATTAACTGTCTGTAAACAGGGCGATGTTCTTATGTTCCAGAAGGAAGGAAAATCAGCGAATAACCCAGAAAACTACAGACCCATAAGTCTAACAAGCAATCTAGGAAGACTACTTGAAAAAATTATAAATAATAGACTCGTGAATTACCTAAACTAAATCAATACTCCCGGATATACAAAATGGCTTCTGAAAACCAAGACAAACAACAGATCATCTCATAAGATTAATGGAAGAAGTAATACATTGGCTTTAATAAAAAAAACAAAAAACAATTCATAGTAGCATGTTTCCTAAATGTTGAAAAAATATTAGATTTGGTTTTAGTTTAGTTTAATTTCGTGCAAAACTACACAAGGGTTATCTGTGGTAGCTATCCCTAACTTAGCAGTGAAAGACAAGAGGGAAGACAGCTAATCATCACCACCCACCGCCAACTCTTGGCCTATTCTTTTTACCAACGAATAGAGGGATTGACCGTTCACATTATAACTCCCCCCACAGCCGAAAGGGAGAGCATGTTTGGTGGGATGGGAATTCGAACCCGTAACCAAAACATTCCATAAAGCATGGAAAAATGGACTCAGATGTAAACTGTCCAAATTGGGATCCCCATAGAAATTATTCGCTGGGTTTGTAACTTTTTCGAAGATAGGCGCATCAGAGTAAATGTTGAGGGCACCTACTCCGAGTGCTGCATCCGGAGGCGAGTGTCCTTCAAGGAAGATTACTTAACCCTACCCTGTTTATAATCTATGTCAGTGACATGCCTCTCAAAGACCCAAACCACACTTTTTGCTCACAGCAATATACAATACACAACCACTACTAAACGAAATAGAATTGTATTGTAATAAGTGGAAAATTAATATAAATGTACACAAAACGTAAGTCTCATTATTTACAAAATCATATAAAACAAGCAAATTAATACCATGGTTAAATCTAGACGGGACTCTCTTACAGGTAGCAGCATCAGCAAAATTCTTATTGATTACATTGGACTCAAAATTAAACTGGATACCACACATTAAAAGCATAAAAACCAGAATTTGGAAAAAAGCAAGTTAACTTAGGAGTCTGACTTGCAAAAACCAAGGAGCTTCACCAGAAAACATATTACAAATTTACAAAACATACATAAGACCAGTCGTAGAATATGCCTGTATAACATGGATAAATTTATCAAAAACACACATCAACAAACAACAGCAAATACAAAACCATATTTTAACGAAAGCATTTAGATCCCACAATCAACAACATCAGAATTTCTACACAACTATTCAAACATGCCAACTCTATCAGACAGACTCCTGAATAGCTCGCTTCAATATTATAAGAAAAATATTAATAAAAATCAACTGATGAGCAAACTAGAGAGTTACATCATACATGATGAACCAAGCCTAAAGTACCTCTTCCCTCTAAACATCAGAAACTTAAAGGCCAAACAGTGATAGGCTAACTGAATCCTAGACACAAATGTAGCTCTATTTTAAAAGAATTTTGTATGTAAAAATAGGATTATGTGTGTGTGTATATGACTGCTAAGTGGAACTGCATTGTGAACACGGATTAATAGTGCGATCATACATAGGTGAAGCTAGTGAAAATATACGAATTAATATTACTCAAAGAGTTGGACATGGCACGAAAACGGTATGTTAATTAAAACTGCGGACAATGGATAAAATTTAACATACTGTGGGTAATGCAACAATGCATCAAGAGTTATTACTTCGGATTCAGTAAGAATGCAAACAAAACAACAATTTCTGAGAGGGAGGAAGAGGTCAACGCTGAACTTCACCCTTCCTGGTCCAAAACATGGACCGAATCCCGATGAAGAAGATCTCTACAACCTACCTTAAAATCTAATTATATGCCCAAATTAATGCATCGTCAGTTCTATGTATATATATGGCTGGAAGAATTTTTAAAAGATATACTTGCTTGTTTCTTGCACGTTGCGTTGTATGTCAATCGGTACCGCAACGGCGGAATATCGGTGTAATAGACGGACGGATTTCCGTCTTTATATAGTAGATAGATAGAAGAGACGACTTTAAGACAGAAAGGTAAACATCTAGAATTTAGTTTTCTTTTGTTATACCAAACCATAACTGAAAATTTCAAATACACATACTCCTATTTAGGTTATAAATGTTTGAAAACCAACCTAAACTTGTTTGTTTTGTCGACTTATGAAATATAACCTCACACGATATTTACTGCCAACTGTTAATATATTTGTTACTTGTTCACTGACATCACTGCTGCAACACGTTTTATGTCACAACTAATTCTTACACGAAATATTACAAAGTAACTTCATATCCTAATGTATATAGTTGATGAGTTGTTAAGAATGTAGTTTACCCTTAAAAAATTGTAATGATCACTTGTATGCGATTAAAACTAAAATGAATTTTGAATGTCTACCTACCACGCTATTGTCATATGTCCCGCAGGTATTAAGCGGAGTAAGGAGATGCCAGGTGTTCCAGGACGTTGGTGGCACTGTTGGCAAAGTCAGAATACACACACGTGACTTCCAGAACATGCTCGAAGCTGGTTATAGACATGCCAGGTGGGCAAGTGACAGTAACCTTTTCTTGGCTTTCCACCTGCACAAGGGCAAAAAAGGCTCTAAACAGAAAAGTTTCTTTTATAACAGTGGTCTCCATTGGACTGTTGATACATACTTGGACAATTAATGTTTATTTTTAAAAGCAGAGCTACATAATAGGGTATCTGTGCTGTGCCCAGCGTGGGCATTGACCTACAATTTTTAGCGTTAGAAGCTCTGAAGCTTACCGCTCAGCCACCGCGGGAGACAAGCTTGCAGGCTTTTGTAATTCCAACATGTAAAATATAGTTTTTTAGATAAAACTAACTATAGTTGGCCCAATTGAAGAGCGATAATTAAAACCAGTCGAAGTTGAAAACGACATAATAACTGTCAACGAAAAAATATACGTGTTTTCAGTGAGTGTCATAATAATTTATTCTTTACTTATGAAAAGAAATGGCTTGTGAATCATGTACAAAACCTTACTACTTGATATTATATATATTATTTCTATAAATATCAACTTTCAAATAAATTTATTTTTATTTATCAACTACTTAAATTACGTTGTAAATTAGTCTTATTGATAGTTCCAAATCTTATAAATTACGTAATTTGTATTTATCAACTACTTAAATTACGTTGTAAATTAGTCTTATTGATAGTTCCAAATCTTATAAATTACGTAATTTGTATTTATCAACTACTTAAATTACGTTGTAAATTAGTCTTATTG
>NW_013668911.1:103720-107126 GCF_000517525.1 Limulus polyphemus | reverse complement strand
CGAGGAACAGAATTCATGACTCTAGCAACTGAAGTAATTATCACTGAGCAAACGGCGAGGAACAGAATTCATGACTCCAGCAACTGAAGTAATTATCACTGAACAAACGGCGAGGAACAGAATTCATGACTCCAGCAACTGGAGTAATTATCAGTAATCAAACAGCGAGGAAGAGAGTTTCTAGGTCCAACTTAAAGTCGAGAAGACCATTTTAAGCTCCGCAGTTGGCTGCAAATTATACTTCTTTTAAACATTTGTTAAGTTAACATTATCAGAATTGGCAGCAACAACTCTAGGTGTCTGTACTCTTCCAGATGAGTCAAGGTTTCACTTTTCTATCAATGAACAATGGACTCGTGTCTGGAGAGCCAGAACTAAATGATATGCTCAGTACAATATTATTAAAAATGACCTTTTCGGTTTTACGTTAGATGTGGCAAGAAGGCATTAGTATTTAATAGACTATTGTGCTTCTGAGGAGCAGAGATACACCTCTAGATAAAATGGATCCAGTTATATGATGTTTTGTAAGGACAATCGGATCAAATTGTCCAGTTCATACTACTATAAGTACAAGAAACCATCGAAGTCATAAATGTGTCGGAAAGAAGTCTTGCTGTAAACCCCATAAAATACCATTGAGACTTCGTTAATTAATGAAGTAAGACAAGATACTCCATAATGTTGTCTACCAATTAGTCGGAAAGGTGTCTTGCTGATGAAGAAACTGTCTGATGAGTGCCGACGAAGGCGTGCCTGTTATTATCTCTCTTTGCCAAATTTAACTATTTCAGGTAAGTTGATTAGGTCAGGCTCTCGCTCTAACCGTTTTAGATTTGAGAGTCTTCATGTTCCACGGTTGGAGCTGGTAATATATTGACAATGAAACTAATTCATTTACTATATTCAGTGAATAACAAGTGTTTCTAAAATATACTTTGTTACTTGTTGCATAGCTACAGCTACGTGTGCTTTTAATGGCCACTGTAGTCATCGGAGCTACCTAGTTTTTTTGCGAGCTTTGTTAACATAAGTACTGAATGTAATGCTAAGAACCAGCTATGTTTTTACGCAGTACATTTTTAATAGGTCTATCGATGTTGGTTTCATATACCTCTCCATGGTGTCCACAAATGTGATTTCGACAAAGTATCCTTATGTCTATTTATGTTGGTTTTCGTCGTTTCTTTATGACGTTCACTTAATGCCATGCATCTTAATTAATGCAAATGCTACAAGTATCTTAGTTACCTCCACCGAAATTACTTTCACAATGCATCTTTACATTGTCCTCTGTTGTTAGTTTTGCAATGCATCTTTACAATGTCCTCTGTTGTTAGTTTCACAGTGGGTCTTTACAATGTCCTCTGTTGTCAGTTTCGCAATGCATCTTTACAATGTCCTCTGTTGTAGTTTCGCAGTGCATCTTTACAGTGTCCTCTGTTGTTAGTTTCGCAGTGCATCTTTACAGTGTCCTCTGTTGTTAGTTTCACAGTGGATCTTTACAATGTCCTCTGTTGTCAGTTTCGCAATGCATCTTTACAATGTCCTCTGTTGTTAGTTTCGCAATGCATCTTTACAATGTCCTCTGTTGTTAGTTTTGCAATGCATCTTTACAGTGCCCTCTGTTGTTAGTTTTGCAATGCATCTTTACAGTGTCTTCTGTTGTTAGTTTTGCAATGCATCTTTACAATGTCCTATGTTGTTAGTTTTGCAATGCATCTTTACAATGTCCTATGTTGTTAGTTTTGCAATGCATCTTTACAGTGTCCTCTGTTGTTAGTTTTGCAATGCATCTTTATGATGTCAACTGATGCTGGTATTGCACCGCTTCTCTACGTTTCCGCTGATACTAGTTTGACATTTAATATTTCCATAGGAGTTCATGATGACACATATCTTTGAAAAATAGTAGTAATATTGCGTATCTCGGATGTGTCCTATATTTTGCTGGTATCAAACGTAATTTAATTTATGTAATGCGTCTTTATGGCGCCAGATGATGCAAGTAATCTATCTTATAACGTCAACTGTTTTAAGTTTAGTTTGTTTGTAACTAAGCACAAAGCTACGCAATGGGCTATCTGTGCTTGCCCACCACAGGTATCGAAATTCGCAGACATGCCGCTATGCCACTAGGGTGGGGGGGGGGGGGTGTTTTGAGTTAAATAATACTAGAGAGGATCCCACCATAAAAATCAATTAAATATAAAATATAAAAAGTCCAAACTTTATTAAAAAAAGTACAACGTTTCGACAAGACATGTGCCATCTTTAGGCGTAAACACTAAAACTAAAACATCACACAATAATTCAAACAGATTAGATCATTGCCGTTTCAAAATAAATATAAATGAACACTGGCTAAAAAGGCACACGTATTAAACAGTAGAATTAAGAAACACACTAGATCCCCTCACACATTTATGAGTATTGTACACATAACAAACATCATTTGGAAAAACATAGTTCCACTGGTATGTATCTATCCTCAACAGTGACAGAACAGGCTGCAGAAAGGCATTTATTTATCTGTAGTCCTCAACCATGACGGTCATGGTAGTGAATATCTGTGTATGTGTTTTATATAATATGTTTATCCAGCAAAATTATGTCTTGTTTAGTAGGGTTTACAGTGACCCCTAATTCTGTCAGGTCGGCAGCTACTGGTGACGCAAATTCATGTCTATGTCACTAATGTTTGTCCGTCTGTACGAATCGATACTTGACAATCGATGTTAGTAGCGATATAAACATGTCACTTCCACCTTCTTTACGAGTTTCAACTTTTACGGAATTTTTTATAGATCAATCTATACTCGTAAACGTGTTATTTGTTAGTTGCCTTTTAAGTTTTGTACCATATAATATATTTTCCTAACAGTGTCACTCATTCACAGAAGTAGAGACATAAAAATGCAATACAAACGTTCCTTGTGTCTATTTAAAATAAAAAGTCAATAAGAGGCGTATCCCTAAAATTCTTTTATTTATTTTTGTTTGTTTTCTTTCGAATAATTGCGCAAAGTCACACAAGGGCTATCTGCTCATATACCTGTCCCTGATTTTGAACTAACAGATTAGAGAGAACTCAGTTAATTAGTCAACAGTTCAAGCAGCCAATTCGGCTACTCTTGTCTTTTCGTATAGTTATATATATATATTTGACCGATACTCTCTTAGTGTATTCAAGACCCTAAAGCAACAGGATGCCTGTCATAAACCCTTCGGTACAAAGCCCCGACAGTCCAACCTCTATTGCACGCATTATGAAAATATTGTGGGTAAATTTTCCCTTAATTTCTTACTTAAATAGATCTATATTACACAAAAAATATGTTTTTGAAATATATTTGGAAATGTTAAATTGGATTCGTTACCTAGAAGTAACATTTGCTAATTGAGG
>NW_013668911.1:99068-102986 GCF_000517525.1 Limulus polyphemus | reverse complement strand
GCAGATTGCGAGTCGAGTGCCCTAACCACCTGGCCATGCCGGGCCCATATATATATATAATATTTATTGTTTGTATGTGAAGGGTTTAAGAGACAGATAAAGACACGTATTGTTTTTGTATTTTTGAAAAAAGCGCTTACCTAACAGTTTTACGCGTACCCTTATTGTGCCAAATGTTATTTTTCAGTTTATGTTACTAAATGGTTTCGAATTTTATTATTATTATTTGGTAAAGATAAATATAAGAGTTATTGATTTTTATGCCATTACGGTTACTGTTTTGTAATAAGAAAGTTATGTTTATTGTTTGTTGGCAAAGAAAATAATCTGAAGGTTTTACTATTGGGTATCTTTCTTTGGATATTATGTTATGAGGACGTTTCAAGACACTTGATGCCACAAGAACGTCATTATTTCGCGAGGTCTAGAGTACTCAAAAAAACTTCTCCTGCAATCGAAGGAAACTGAGAAAACGTTTGAAAAAATCTCCCGACAACTCCTTCATGCTACCTGCCTGCCTGAAGAATGATCAAATGAAACATAAGGTAGAAACGACTAGGAAAATACCATCTGAAAGCTGAATTTGAACGACAACGAACAGCACCAACGTCTCTCCGACCAGCATTAATATTGGAAAACAGAGAACATAAAACAGATGCAACAGGGAAAAAATTAAAGAGGAAACTCTTCACAAAAGAGTGAATTAAAAAGAAAAATCATTAGCTTCAGCTCTAGAGAACTAACACAAATAGTAACTAGATTACTTTTCTTGGGCCTTAACTTTGTTATAACTCCATATATAGTTCCAGTCACTGATCTTGAAGTAGCGATCGAAGAAGCGGCACGAAACCTATCCATCAATGAAATAGACATACTTCGCCAAGAAGTCTTTCGTACTCGGCCCGGCATGGCCAGGTGGTTAGGGCGCCCGACTCGCAATCTGCAGGTCGCAGGTTCAAATCCCCGTTACACCAAACATGTTCGCCCTTTCAGCATTGGGGGCATTATAATGTGACGGTCATTCGCACTATTCGTTGGTAAAAGAGTAGCCCAAGAGTTGGCGGTGGGTGGTGATGACTAGCTGCCTTCCCTCTAGTCTTACACTGCTAAATTAGGGACGGCTAGCGCATATAGCTCTCGTGTAGCTTTGCGCGAAATTCAAAACAAACAAACAAACAAACTTTCGCACTCTTCGTTGGTCATTAAAACCAATGATGAGCTGGAAGAAAGAAAAGCTTTAAGAAGTTTAAAAAGATAACACCATCACCCCATAGGATCTTACACCCCTACCAATGTGAGAAATTGCAAAACTTTATACAGAATGGCATCTACAGAAAACTAGACAAGGATCCTACATCGCAAGTAAAGAAACGAGCCAACAAAGTCATAAACAAACTTCATAAAACCAAGTAATGAAGATTACAACTTGAGAGTATTCAGATCACAACCCCTCCACAAAATTCCATAAGCTGAAATATCTGAAAGATCCATTGTTAGCACCACACAATATCCATAAAGAGTCCACATCATGACATAGCTCGATTCCTGATGTCAATCCTTCCTCCCTTAGAAGTACAAGCAACAGAATATCAAATAAGGAAACATGCAGGATATGTTCTTCAATGCACTCGCCAACGAAATCTCCAGAAGGAGGACACGAACTTCATTTGCCACACTACACTCTCCCATTAAACAATTTGGAGCTTAAAACCTTCTGCATGATCAACACTTATTTCCAGAAAAATTATCACTTCTCTCCCCTATTCTAAGCGATGTAATCGTGGGTACACTTGAAAATAAGGCGTTGAACACTGCTAGGAAACTGTCCAAATTATGGAAAAGTCGTAGAAGGCACTTTTATCGTCTGGCTTTATTGTACTCAAGCAACTGAAGAATTCGTAACCAACATCAATTCCAGACACCCCAATATAAAATCCAGGTAGCAGCTTGAAGAAGACAATTTACCTTCGTTCCTGACGCTACAGTTTATCGTCGTGATTATTATCTATCAACCAACATTTACAGAAAGCCAACTCACACCTACAGATTCCTCATCTAATAATCAACCCACAATAAGTGAAAAAAGGAATCGTAATCTGTCTCTTCAAACAATTGCAAAAATATTGCAATGAGACCACGCTACGAGGAGAAATACATCTGTCAAAGAAATAGCTGTAGAAGAAACGCGCAAGTGTTTAGAAACGTCGCAATAACATAATATTCAAGGCAAGATAGTAAAAAACCTTCCAAGGTAACCTTAAATATAGTCCTAATCGTATACTTTAGTGTCTACTTTATACATAAAAAATCAACTGACATTTACTTTAAATGATCTACAAAAGTTGCATTAATTTCCTTAATAAATTTCTATCTTGGCAAAATCGAATTTTTGAGTCACGCTGTTCACGAAGTAATAATAAATTACACACGGTGATGAGTCAAATTACGGCTTGAAAAGTGATTAAAAAGTTATTTAATTTTCGGATCTCATTAGAAAACTGTAAATATCTCATTAACTTGTGAACGTACTCTATTTATTTTCCACAGCATCGTCTTAGAGGATGTCGTGCGCAAACGTTCACCAGACGGAAATAAAACCTGTTTCCTATAGAGAACTTTATCATTGCACACACATAATAAAGACATTATTATCTAAAATATTCGCAAACATGCGAAGAGAGAAAGAGCGAAAAACATTTATTTGTCATGCGCGTGCGAGTTAAAAGCACCTGCTCGCGTATCATATAAAAAAAAGAGAATCCTCAACAGCCGCGGCACTTGAAATTCTTTTAGGTAGGATCAGAGTAAATTAATCTACGAGACCTTTTTTTTCTCTTTCTTCTTTTTATTAGCTATATTCTTGTGCGCCAGCAATACCAAGCGTAGGGCGCGCAAATACCCGATTCGATTTTATTACTCATCATGACCTCTACGAGCCTACCCTCAAATTAAAATTCTTTTAGGCAGGATTAGAGTAAACTAATCTATGAGACCTTGGGCGTGGTCAAATACGTAAATCGAAAGGGTTTGACCTCCTGAGTTCAAAACTATAATTATATCTCAAATCGGTCAAGAGATGACGGAGCTTTGAGTTAAATGTTTGTACTTGGAAAAACTCGGAGCCATTTTATGAGCCGCTATGCTGCGGCTACAAAGTATGAGTGTGTGTCATTTCTCTTGAAGCCTTTGTGACATCAAGGGACTGTGGATATTCACCACGCAGCAGACTAGAGGTTTAGAAGTTACAAATGCACGAGTCGTTCTCATATTTGCCTTTATTATAATTTAATGAAGACAACATACCTTCTGCACAAAAATTTAATTTGGCCTAGTTTATACAGTTAATTGTAACATAATTACAATGCACATTTAGAAGTAAAATACAAAATTAGAATATTAGCACTAAAAACACGGAGAAACACAACATGATAATACAGTGAAAGCCAAATGCGTGATTACATTATAGATAATGAGATTATAGTAATGAGCAAAAAAAGTTATCACACTCAGAAGTTTAATTATGGTATCATACACAATCCCTGTTATTACACTCAGAAGTTTAATTATGGTATCATACACAATCCCTGTTATTACACTCAGAAGTTTAATTATAGTATCATACACAATCCCTGTTATTACACTCAGAAGTTTAATTATAGTATCATACACAATCCCTGTTATTACACTCAGAAGTTGAATTATGATATCATACACAATCCCTATTATTACACTCAGAAGTTTAATTATAGTATCATACACAATCCCTGTTATCACACTCAGAAGTTGAATTATAGTATCATACACAATCCCTGTTATTACACTCAGAAGATGAATTATATTAGGTCTTAAATAAATTAATATCGTTTTTTTTAGATGAAAAAACCCGAACAACGTATATATCAAAACAAAACATTTATT
>NW_013668911.1:71816-98449 GCF_000517525.1 Limulus polyphemus | reverse complement strand
AGTTTTTTTAGGATAAAGTCACCTGAAAGAAATTGTCTGAACCATCGTTGACACTTACGAACGTTCAAAGCATTTCCATAAACTTCTTTGATATTCTTTGTGGCTACAGAGGAGTTGTTTCCCTTCTTGTATTCAAACAGCATTACCTGCCGAATGTGTGTCTCGTCGTATGACATCACTATAAGGGATTGGCGTATAATAAACTTTACACATTATATAAGCTACACTAAGTGACGTTTAGGCGGTTCGTTTAAGTATTATACGTGATGCACGTTTTTTTTTTTTTGTTTTCTTTTGTTCCAGAACGCGACCTTACTTTATTGACGACCTAATAGTATCATACACAATCCCTGTTATTACACACAGAAGTTGAATTATAGTATCATACACAATCCCTGTTATTACACTTAGAAGTTGAATTTTAGTACCAAACACAAACACATTTTTACGCCAACAATAATCGAAAAATTACATGCCCGAAACAAGTTATTACAGTATCAGTACTAAAATTATAGTACCCTAAAAAACACTTTTTTTACATGATCAGTACAGAATTATAGTACTGCACACAAAACAATTATTAGTTCGTTTATTTTATATTCTTTGATTCGCTACTTCCGCTGCGACAGACTAGTTTCGCCGAATTCACGGCTCATCAAGCAGCACTGATAAGCTATGAACTCGGCGAAACTAGTCTGTTACGGCGGAAGTAGCGAATCAAAGAATAGTTAGACCTCTACTTGATATTTTCTTGATTAAAATTCAAGGTTTGACGAAAAGGAGAAATTAACAAATAAATCAATAATCAGCTAGTCCGCTGAATAATGATGGATAATTAATCGTAACGGCATGTTAAATGTTGTTCAAACAACTAAGGTATTTTAATTTATTAGGGGTGAGTAAAAGTCTACAGAACTAAACCAAACACAAAACATGTTATCGCACAAAAAGTAGTAGAATTATAGTCCCATGCAGAAAACACGTTATTATAATGTTGTCAGTTATGTATTGTACTGCTGAATTAAAACTTCTGTGGGTATTTCTATTTCTCCAATATTTCGAAGCTCACACTCACGAGCAATGTTGTAAATGGAGTTTTTGCTCTGCGTTTGCTATTTAGGATGTTTGATATGCACTATCTGCCATCATTGTGCTGTGGCTTCTAAATGCTGTTTATATGTCCTCTATATGCTTTCAAAGAGATCTTTGGTATAATGACTGTGGTTGTGAGTGTGTATGTAATCTCATTCCTGCTTATTTTTAGTGTTCTTCTTCTTTGTCAAGTGTTTAGGTTATCCATTTTCAAGGAGGGTTATAATGATGTGTTTTTCCACCCTTATTTGTAGCTTATATTCTATTTAAAACTTAATTCTTTCTGGAAACTAGGCAGTTTATGACGCCCGTTTTTAAACTGTTGGGGTGGTTTAATTTATAGTTGATATACTTACTGGTGTCTGGGAGTTTCCTGTAAACTCCTCTGGTATATCAGTTATGTGTTTTTTCAACCATCAAGTCTAGGAATAATAATTTGTTATCGTATATTTCTATTGTGAATTGTGTCGCCAGATGTTGTCTATGGTGTGTGTGTGGCTATATTGAAACTGCATGGTAAACATACCCTAGTACACCCTAGGTTTTAGAGCGGCTGTTTTGAGGGCGTTATCTTCGAAATGTTACGTGTAGAAGTTACTGAGTACTAGTGATAGGAATGAACCCATGGCTAATAATTTTTTGTTATTGTAGTATAGAGGGTTCAGTACGTTATATTAAATCAATTTTAAATATAGAAATCAGCTGATATAACAGTACGATAAGACATTTTGACATTGTTTGGCAGTGCTTATGTAGTATGATACCACCGAAAATTCACCGCTTTTGGCAAAGTTATTGTAACAGCCTTTTCCAACGCAAAATATCCATACATTTAGAAGTTCAAAAATGAGGATATCCCTTAAAAGCATTGGAAAATAAAGGATTATGGATCAACTTGGGTCGCCAAGACTATACAGAAATAGACCTGCAACAAGTTGCACCTCAACTGCAGTAAACAAAGTGCGGCGTCTTGTAACTTGTGAGAATCCACGAACACTAAGGTCAGTGACAAATGCCGTCCACTTGCCCTACATAACAGTACGGACTTACAACGTTAGAATCGGAATTTATGTACCCTGTGTGGACAGAGCACAGATAGTCAATTGTGTAGCTTTACCTCTTTACAAAAGAGGTCAAATCAACTTACCGCTCAGTCAAACGGAAAACCTTCATCATAATCATAAAAGCCAACTGTGGGTCTGTCAGTCAGTCGGTCACGCTCGATTTCTCCGAATTTTGTGATTACACGAGACCAATTCCACTTTTCCTCCTATAAAACTTCCTTTTTGCATTGCCCGTTCACATTTTAGTTGAATTCAATCGCTAACATAGGCGTAAATAGCTCTTAAATTTCAGCACTATTCAGCCTGTCAAGGAGAGACTTTTTATACCGAGGATTCATTTATCACCGAGTGAAATTAATTTGCCGTTTGTTATGAAGAGAAGTTTTAAACGATGATCGAGTATTTAGAAGAAATGTGATTTTAACAAAACTACTGCAATAATGCCATTGATTTGATTATAAAATAACTGTGATCAATGACTGCTGGGACAAGGATCGATGCTGGGAAGAGACACTCTTTAGGTAAAGTAGATATTGTTCATAATAGGCTTTGGTTTCTCGAAGCTAGAAGGCCCTTTATTTTTCTTATGTCTGTTTACATGCGGCAAAGTTGCAAATGCATATTGGAAGATTCAGATTGGTAGGCTTTGGTTTCCTGTCATTTCTGATAGGCTTTTATACTAGTTTTATAATAATCCCTTACACACGTTAATTGCTTTACCAGGTTCCTGGATTTTAATTTCTATACTTATTTCATGAAACACGTATAAAGTTTTTCGGTATCTTATTTCATAATTTTAAAATAAACAGCTGAATTAATTGAACAAATGAGGTCAAAACGATGAATAAACAAACACATAACAGCTGAATTAAATTAACTTATGGAGAGCGAATAAACATACGGTTTGCTATAGAATGACTACAAATGAGGAAAAACAAGTAACAAAAAGAAATATTTCACACACAATAATTACACACAGAAAAACTAACCTGCTAACAAGGTTGTGGTTCATTATTACTTTACGTTTAATAAACATTCAATTATTCGTGGATTGAACTAACTAGACAATTAAAGTAGTCTAGATAGATATTACACTTGAATTAGCCTAAATCAAGAAACTAAAACATTATTCAGGAATATTATCTCTTACCATTTACTCATTAACTAGAACGAGCCAGAGAATTAACTTAGTTAAGGTTATTAATACTCTTTGTAAGTTATTCATGGACAGGAACAAACTAGAGAATTAATTTAGTTTAAGGTACCACTCTTCATTGATCACACTAAACTCGAACAGGCCAGAGAATTATTTTAGTCAAGATTAGCACTCTTCATAAGATATTCATGGACAGGAACAAACTAGAGAATTAACTGATCACACTAAGCTCGAACAGGCCAGAGAATTAATTTAGTCAAGATTAGCACTCTTCATAAGATATTCATGGACAGGAACAGACTAGAGAATTAACTGATCACACTAAGCTCGAACAGGCCAGAGAATTAATTTAGTCAAGATTAGCACTCTTCATAAGATATTCATGGACAGGAACAAACTAGAGAATTGATTTAGTTTAAGATACCACTCTTCATTGATTACACATTAACTAAAACAAACCAGAAAATTAATTTAACATGGGATTTTATCAGCCTTCATCATTTGTTCATAGGCTAGGACAAGCCAACTAATTATATTATAATCTAGAAGATTATCACCCCTGAATGACTACTCGTGATAGAAAACACCAAATAATTATTCTAGTGGACTATCGTTTTTTATAGTTAGTCATGGACTACAATAATCCAAACTTTACAAACATAACAGTTTTTCGTAGCATTGGAACTTCCAAACGCATAACAACTGAAACAATGTAGACTATACATTGCTTTTGAGGAATAACTAATTGTATCTGAAAAATATTTCAATATACTTAACAGAAGAAAAGCAACACTGAAATTTTGTTTAAAAAGAAAGACTAATTACACTCCAGAAAAAATAAATAAAGTAAACGATTTTATTCCAACCCGACGTTTCGACTTGCGCCTTTCTGAAGGGTTAAAGCGTCACATCCAAAAAATGAAATTTGATATGCTGAACAACTTTAGGATTAATGCATAGCCAGTCAACAAGTAGTGAACAATTCTTAGAATTATCACGGCAAAAGCACTTTTGTTATAATTAAACGCTGTGGTGACAGGGCGTGACCTAATGCTTAGCGTGCCTGGATTGTAAACCCAAGGGTTCATGTTTCGCATTACATTGTTGTAAAAATGCGCCACATTTTACACTATAGATGCACTATAAAAGTAATGTTCAAATGTTAGAATGCAGTCAGACAAGAGTAATCCAAGAATTGATTGTGGGTGCTACTGACTAGAGGCCTTCCGTATAGTCTGGCCCGCCATGATTGATAAATAGTAGACCAAGATTTGTTGGTGGGTAGTGTTGACTAGCTGTCTTCCTTCTACTACATCATATCTAAACTAGATACGGCTAACGCAGACAGTCCTCGAGTAGCTTTATGCGAAATTCAACAAAGAAACAACTTCTTATCTTCAAACTTGTACACCCACTTCACAGTTTTCGGTGCTTGGTAATCTCAATTAAACATGTCCTGTAATTTCATGTTATTGTAGAGATAACCAACCCAACTAGAAGGCCATATACTTACCATATAGTGTTCAAGCTTCCGTAAAGGCTCTGCATGGCCAGGTGGTTAGGGCGCTCGACTCGCAATCTTAGGGTCGCGGGTTCAAATCCCCATTTCACCAAACATGCTCAACCTTTCATTCCCAACATCCACTTAACTTTAGAGAAATGTCCTTCATTGTGGCGTGAATTGTACAGCGATACATTGTCATTACAACAAAATTCAATCTTGTCAGCATTTAAAACAGTGACTTTCCATTTTATCAGTAGCTGAGTTAATTCATTCTTAGGTAAAGTCATACATATCATCAATTGTGTTTTGTAGTCCAACTTCACATTCTATGTAAAACACTGCTGTGTAATAGACTAAGGGTGTAATACAAAAGGTCCAATGACACTTTCAGTTCCATTCCAAACATTGATGATGTAGTTGAAGTTTTATGTATTACTGTTCAATAATATACAAGTAAGAATGGAAAATATCTATTCCACATTATTTAAAGTTCATCCACATAAATAACTAATGGATGCATCTCTTTACCATTCCATCAGAACATGTATAAGAGGTTGTAGCCCTAGTCTTCCTAATTCTAAGGATTTGACACATCTCCATAATTAAGGTTGACTCAAAGTTCCGTCCCTGACCAAAGTTAAGTTTCATAGCCACTTCAAATATTGAAATAAACTAACTGACAAGTTTCTGGTCATTTGGTGAAACTGTCAATCTCCATAAATATGTATCTATTCCCAAACACAGGACCAAGCATATTGGCAACAACTCTCTGCCTGGTGTCCCAACACAATACTGTTGTAGTTGCCCACTTTGTTTCCTTCATGGGCCTTTTCACTCACAACACAATTCATACAATTTACACAAATGCTCTAGTGATTTCCACCATTGAATTCAGTCCAAACGTTTTATTATCCTTTCCAGTGTCGTCTTAACACCTATGTGCTTTGCAGGTGGAAAATTGTGTAGGTGATGGAATGCTTCTAATTGTAGTGACTGTGGAAGTATCAACTGAAGCTCTAATTTCTGTTCACTGATATTTTTCTTATTTTTGACATAATAAACTTTCCATTAGGCTGGTGTGCACATTCATGATCCAATAAATAATCAACTTAAGACTCATATCTTTTGCTTGATAATCTTTCAGTCAAGTGGGACCACATCAGTTCTGCATTATCATCTGTGGATATCTCATCTTGCAAACTGCTCTATTATATTTTAGGTTGGTTGTCTTTTATCTTGTTCTTCAGGATAATGCATCAGCATATTATTGTTCTTTCAAGGGTGCTACATGATGTTGAAAAACTTGTAATCCTGAAGTTTTTAGTGCCATCTTGCTATCTAACCTCTTAAATTATGGAAATGTATCAAATACTTTATGATCTATGTGGAGTGTAAAGTGCTGGCCATGGAGTTAGTGATGAAAATGGCGTAGTGCTCAAAAAACACTTATAAATTATTTCCGAGCTGTACAATATCTACATTCTGCAGGAATCACTGTCTGGCTATAGTAAACATTTGTATATTATTTCTTATTCTGTACTTGTGATAACATAATATGACAAGGATCTTTAAGAGTTGAGTATGTTAATACAGATGTAGTGGTTAGTGCATTCTTCACTTTGATAAATTCTTATTAACAATCAGCAATATGTTTCTTTTTTTTTAATAGTAGTTTGTGCAAAGAACATGCCATATTAGAGAATGCTTTTACAAGAAGTTGAAAATAAAAGCAGCCCAAGAAATCATCCTACTGCACTTAAGTTTTGTGGTACTTAACATGTAGTAGGTGCATTACATCATCAAAATGTTAACATGAAAAACTGCCATAGTCTATTTCGTGCAATAAAGGCTGTTTTTTTTTCTTCTCTATTTGCTTCGTCGACTTGTATTTGCTCATATCCACTCTTTAGATCCAAAGCTGAAAAAAATTTGGATTCAGATAAAGCATCCAAAATATGTGTAGACATCCTCCTGATAATACATAATTTTTCACAAGTACAACAGCAACAGATGATGCCCAGTGAGTAATATTTGGTTCTGTTACACTTTGTGTTTTATTGCTTTTATTTTTTTGACAATTTCAGCCTGTTGTGCAATTATGAGCCATCTGTCCAAATGATATGTTAGGACTGCATCTTACGTAAAAATCTTGAGACGTTTTATTTGTGCAATCTAAGTCACGAGGTTCACTGAAGATGATATCTTCGTATTTTATTAGCAAGTCATTATATGTAGCATTGATCAGTTCTAGTCGTACAGCTTCTGTAGAATTAAATGGTAAGCTCCCCTTACGTGAAGATTTAAGAACAGACTCCCTACACTTTGTTCCTAAAGTGACTAATTCTGGTGTTCTTTGGTGTGAAAGTACTACTTGTATAACTTCACATCTTACAATGTTCCATTGGCATTGATTTGGATTCCATGGTTTGCTGTGTTCGTGGCCCTTCTGATCAATAATTCCTCAGGATAAGCCTGGAGTATCTGATTGTACCATCCTTGAGTCACTAGATCTAAAGTGGTTCCTAATAAGTCTTTAGTACGAGTCTTGGTGGTATAATAGCTACCTTCCTTGTTGTCATAAGAAGTTAAACTTTTGGTGTTCTAATTGTTATACATAGTGCAAAAGAAATTCCTCATCATATATCACTACACTGTTTTAAGCAAATCTAGCCCCAAATCCACGTTCCTCCACGAAGTCTATTCTCTTGACAACTTTTTTGTTTGTAGTAATGTTGTTGTTTTTTCATCTCTCAAGGCAATTTTACACTTTTCATTACCAGATTGGATCAAATTACATCTGTAGAACTATTGTCAAGCAACATTTGGCAAGGCTTCCCATCAATGAATCCATTTATAGTGTAGGGTGGTTTCTTTAAATAATAAACTACTTAGCTTAGACTAGTGTGTGTGTGTGTGTGTGTGTGTATACACACACACACACACACACATCCTATCACAATAGTTTGTCTAGTATGTCCTTTTCTTAAAATATATTTGACTATACACCATAGGCAAAATTCGAACGCCTCTGACTATCTACAAGTAAATGCTTCAGTCAGAACTGCTGAAGTATTATTATAAAACTCAGCTTATCTATATGTACATACAATAACTCTTAACACAAAATCTACGTTATCACTTGTACTAGTCAGGTACAAGTTGCTAGTTAATTACACAAGTTACGATATTTTACTAACGTATTCACTTATTGTTTTTACTACCCCATGGAATATATATAGTACACAAAAAATAATATTTCGTTTGCTTTCCTAGTAAAATAATGTTTGTATCAAATTTAAAAACTTATATATACGAGTTACGAGATTTTTGCCCAACTATAATGACACATTTCTTTAAACCATCCTGTTCCTCTTCTTCCCAAATAAAAAACTTTATTGCAAATTTATAACCAACGATATATGTTGTACTTTAACAAAAGAAATGTGAGTTTCGATGATTTTTGTAATTAAAAAAAAACATGTTGATGGAGGGATTTATTATAAAACTCCTAAGTAAAGTGTAAAAGTTCTTGTTCTAAACATATTTTAAGTTGATCGGTATTAGTCTTAATAGTATTCGAAGCATGCTTTCTTTTAAAATAGTACTTTTTTTACTGGTATTAACTATAAATTGCACAAGTCCAATATCAACAAGAGGGAATCCTCATTAGTTGCGGCACTTGAAATTCTTTTAGGCAGGATTAGAGTAAATTAATCTACGAGACTGTTTTTTTCCTTTTAATTAACTATAATTATATCATATTTATATTAACTTTAGTGCATCAGCAATACTAAGCGTGGGGCACGCATATACCCGATTAAACTATGACAACTTGGGCATGTTCAAATACATCAATCGAAGAGTTTGACCTCCTAAGCCCAAAACTGTAATTAGATATCAAATCGGTGAAGAGTTGACGGAGCTATGAGCTAAAAGTTTGTTCTTGAAAAAAAAAAGAAATGACAGCCGTTCTGCAAGCCGCAGCTAACAACAACAAAAAAAAAGAAAATAGATTTGTTGAATCAATCGTGGATAAATGAATTTTGTATTACTCAAAATCTTTCTAAAACTTTTGACTCAGTTTGTATTCTTATAGCTTCAAATACAAGAAGTTTGGAATCCTCGAAAATATTAGTATATGAAAGACTGAAATAACTTCAGTAAAAAGATTCTCAATTGATCTCCTATTAAAACAACTTTCTCTATTGACAAATAAGTTCCGTCATGACAACAGCTTTTGTTCTGCCACGAAACGTTAATGGTATCCCAACAAATTCAACATTACCTTGATAGTAATAGTGAAGTAATAATACTGTAACACATTTCTTGTTACCCAGGTTATTGTTTTAAACTTTGCATCAACGGAAGCTATATTGTCGGACTTTTATAAGTGTTATCATTATACATAAAAAGTCATTATACACGTCTTCCTGGCAGATTACAGGGCACGAAGCTTAACACGTTTCCTGGAAAATGTTGCCGAAGTATTTATTGAATTTATTATCATGTTTTGAGTTGGCATCTTATAGTAACTGAAACATTTCACAGGTTTTGATGAACCCTTCATTACACCAAACAGAAGTATTTTAAACTAGACTTCTAAAGAAACGGAAAAATTAAAAACACCACCACTTCACACTTGATTTATAGTTAAGTTATTCCAATCAAACGAACTCAAAGAGGGTTAATTAACTTTGTCGAAACATAAGGTTTACAGTTACGTGACAATCTTTGGTTGTACCTTTTTCTTCTTTAAGCTTCTTCCCCTTCTTTAATATATTTTATTCCAACCCCCACTCCCGATGATTCATGCTCTAAAGGGTGAAATGAATCTTGGCTTGTAAAGGAAGGAAAATTATATTACCCTACCACATACTCAGTAAGTGGCTAAGAAAAACATTTGTGTGCAATAAAAAATTCACGAACCGTAACACCTTCTTTGCACCAAAACAGAGTATGAAGTTTGCTAATGTAGCGATTGGAAAAAATTAGCTTTTTATTATGTATGAAATTAGAGCCTGTATGCAATTCAGAACATTCTCGAAAATATCTCACTTTTCCCCATAAAATGTCAATTACAATATGTATGTTTCAGAAACTGTTAATCTGATATATATATATATATTATTTTACGTAAATTTAAAAAAATCAAACCAACTCTTTCGCCTTAAATAAAAAAGTTAAATTTAAAGATTACTGTTTGTTTTCTGATATTCGCGCAAAGCTACTCGAGGGTTATTTCTGCTGGCCGTCACTAATTTTGAATGACAAACTAGAAGGAGAACAGCTAGGTGACTGCTATAACCGCCAACTCTTTGAAATACTCTTGCCTGCCTGAAAAGTGTGATTTTCCCATCACCCTTATAGCGCACCCATGGACCCAAACTGCGAAACATAATTTTATTTTCAGGTGGGGAGGGCAATAACGGGATGCAAACAGGGACTTGCAGATCCAGAGTCCGACATGCTAACCATTTGACCATACCCAGTCCTTAAACGTAATAAGCAATCAAAAATACTTTAAGTTGAGGTTTCAAATTTAAATACCCCCATCCAATAAGAAATATTTGGAAAGACAAAGACAATCATAGCAAAAAAACAAGAAGAGGAATTTATAAAGCCAAATACTCTATTCTGTTTTAAACCAACTACATCACGGAAATTAACAATATGCAATTTGCATAGGTTATAAAGCAAAACATTTTCGTTTAAAACTACGCATTAGAAAAGGGGTGTCAAGCAAATAAAAAAAATTTTCTTATGCGTGCTAACTGTTAATTAAGAATATTTTCACTTAAATATCATTGGATTAAAAGCACGTAATCTAAGTACTGAAAATCCAGAATCCTTTCTTTTGTCACAGATGTTACACGCCAATTTGTTATTTGCTACATAGAGATAATGTGCTGTATTAACTCAACTGCGGTTGACATCATATGATGCAAGCATTTTGCACGCAACATTTCGAATAGCCCGCTGCAAAAATACACGAATCTTTGCGCATGGGGTGGTGGGCAGATTTACTTACACAAGGGTTAAGGGAACCCTCAACAGTTTCTGTAACTTTAAGTAATGTTTGATACTATAACATAGTTCGATAATTAAATATAAATAACTAGTCCATCTAAACGAATTTTTACAATTTACCTTATGATAATAGTAAAATCAGGTTCATAATATAGCTATAAGTTAGCCATGTTTGGAATACTGTCATTTTTTTTCCATCATTTTCCTTAGAAATGTGCATTATCTTATTATAGTGCACGTTATTTTTGTCTTTCTATCTGCTCGTTATATCCTTCCAAGTTTGTGTTCGAGAAACACAAAAATCGGAAAGGACAATAAACCAGACACATGGGGTATCCCAAAGGGCTTAGACTTTTAAGTTACCTCCAGAGGGTAGTAAAACGCACTCCCCCCGAGGCTTATTGTTGATAAGAACGTTCGTTCCAGGCCAACAGAAATGACTAATTGATCAGTGCACGACTTAATCTTATTATAATTCACATTGGGGTGAGTTATTAAAGACGAAAGTAAATACACAAAAAGTAGTTTTTATTTGTTTCTCATTTTCGTCTTGTACACTTTTCGCACTTCCATTATACTGCTGATCAATGTCCGTGGGATGGGCATGTCTGCTAAGTATCTTAATGCTAAATTGTAGGCAAACTCTGAAATTACCCAATTACTTAGTTTGGACTATATTTATTTTAAAACCCATAAATACAATATTTAACAAACAGTTTCAAAAACGTCAATGGGATCATTATTTAATATTGTAGCATGAAGAGTATTAAATCCGATGAATGATGTACCGAATTCTTTTTGTGACGATAAGGACACTGTTTTAGGCATTGTAGCATTTTTATTACTTTCATGTGATCCAGTTTTTAATTACTAATTACACGTAAATCAGTATCAGTTATGGATCCCATGTAATCTTGAACACTGTGAAAAAGTTCCTTGTCAATAAGTTCAACTGTACTGGTATTTTTTTTTTTTTTATAGTAATAATTTTCACTCTAGGGGGTACTTCTCAAATGTGTCTCTAGTTTCAGCTTCTCCTGCTCGTATACAGAGACACAGTGTTACTGTCGTATAAATTAGGATTTATTAACAAAGGTAATAAATATTTTATTTTTCATAGTTTAATTATAATTGGCGAAAGTTGATCGCATGTTTCTGTTGTTTTTAGTGGTGTAACACTAGTCCAAACCGTAAACCGATTTCGTAAAACGGTTTATAGTCATTCATTGCTACAAGTAAATTAACCAAAATCAGCTGACAAAAACGCGACTATAGATAATGATAACATGATGTATACAACTAGTAAATAAAACTAGAGTGCTAAAAATATATATATATATATACATATAATCGTAAAGTAAAATCACCACCGTCACAAACACGGTATTTAACATGGAGAACCGTTTTGGATAATCGTTATAGTAACATTCACAGTACGAATTTTGTATATAACCTTGTTAAGAAAAGTGATACACGCAGAAAAAGCGAAATATTTCCGTTTGTGATTGAAGAAGATCGGGGTAAGATCCGCACAAGAAAACTCAATTACGATTTGCCATTCACTGTCTATAGAACCTCCAGGTATTTATAAAATTATATGTTTGTTAATATTTCATAATTTTAGAGCTCTATACTCAGCACCCTACGCCATTTTCGATATTCAGAATGATACATATCTATATATGTAGACGTAATTTTCTGTCAGCTTGGAAATTCTGCTCAAATTATAGATATACTACACACTTGCAAGAAAGGCACAATTTATAATTATTTAATAGGTTTAATTGAATTCATTATTCATTGTAAGCACTGAACATGCCTAAGAGCATCATTTTACACCCAGCGTAAGTCTTTACAAAGAAAATAATGTGTGCGTGGGGAAGACTTGAAAGAATTATAGTATACGCCAAGAAGAAGAAGGAAAAAAACACGTCAGAATAAACTACGTAATCCTTTAACTTCATAGTTTTTACATTTCGTACGAAATGTCTTATTGTTGTAAACTTTTCTCTCATTTTTATATCATTTTCTCCTAGCCTTAACTACAAAAATATATAAAATTTTCAATAAAAATACTTCAAAAAAATTACGTTATCAAACAAATTGTATAAATTATTATTATTTAATTCAACTTGGGAGACGCTAGTCCAAACTTCTAATTTCCCTATTTAAAGTATGACAATAAATGTATTAACATATAAAGGCTAAATAGTGTAACGTCTAGAAAAATAATATCGTAAAATACACAAATAAGAGTTTCAAAACAAAAATTTTATCACGAAATCGATAATAAAAATGAACCAAAACGATTTAAAACGAAGTTTATTTATAGAAGTAAAATTGGAAAATATAGATTTTTGCCGTTTGTTTCTTTTTGATTTGGTTATTAAACTCCCAGATCGAAAAACGAGGTTGAGCGCATGTCAGAAATAACATCTTAGACTTATAAGTTATAGAGCTATAGAGAAATAAATTAGCAAATCTCGCCTGATACTCTAAGACTGAAACTGAAAGAACTATACGTTTAAATATATGTGCCTCGCTGTATAAACTTTACGGCGTGGAGAACCAAACGCTCCTGAATATTGTACTTACCTGACTAGATGTTTAGTCTTTACATAGCGATGTATTTTAACCGAAGATTAGCTGGAGCTATTCGCCTCTCTTGTTTTTACGGATCAGTCAGCTTTTAGAAAACCAGCAAAGACCACAGTCCGTCAGACATATTAAACCAAAATAACCTTAATAAAACCGTTGCCAAATCCAACAGCAAACGCCACGGCTATACTCAACAATGGAAGAGTCTACTACCGAGTGGGGAAGTTATTTAAGCTCCACCTAAAAACTATTATTTGGACGATAATGTTCTACTTCCAGGGTTCTAATCATATTCAAGATTTAGTTCTGAAGTTCAAAGATCAACGAGTAAAATTGATAACTACTAATTTTCAGGAGAATTTATTTAACTGCACATATTTTACTACTTTAAAAAATAATAACGTCAGAAATGCTTAATAATTATTTAATAGTTAAAGAACAAAAACAAATGTTCCACTAGCAAACACTTAATATTGGCTGTTGAGATATAAATAAGTCCTATGCTGTCTGATTAATCTTATCAACAACATTAACTTTAGCCCTAAGGCCTAGACTACACCTAAAGAAAAAGTACGTAACAATTATTTATGAGAAGACTCGTGTGTTAGCTGCATATTAATCTTACCAACTAACTTTATCCCTGTATGATTCTCTAATGCAGAACTTGAACCAACTGGTAAATTATTAAAAGAAGGAAGTTTACCAAGATTTACAATGCTGAATGTAACTTTAATAGAACCAGAAAGAAGATACCATACCGAAGAAAGCAACAACACTGTATTTTTAAAAGATGAAACAGATCAGTGGTCTTTGGCAGGATAAAACGTTGAATGATGAAAACAATGTTTCTTTATTTCAGGTCGAATAGACTGTTATAAATACTAAGGATAGAAACAATTTTATTTGATGATTACCAAAGCGAATCTCTGAGTTAGATTTATATTACAAAATCCCATACTTCTGTAACTCACAGAATGCCAAGTAATTTACGTCATTAGGAAAGTCCTATTAGCAAATAAGGGAAACCAAAGTTTCCAATATTACTCTTGCCAACATACTAACATGTTTCCAAAATGCCAGCATCTAATTAATATCCACTGAAAAGAATGTCTAATGGGTGATCTAGATGTGAAAATACCAATATTTTGGGTCAATTTTTCAACTGTTTATAACATTCCCAAGAACAGCATTAGTATAGTTCAAGGTCGAGTGTACAAGCTAAGTGAAAATTATTTTTAAACATGTTTCCTTTTACGGATATTTAAAGTAAATCATATAAAGATATATTAATATTCTACGTGTTACGTATTAAAATTTCAAATAGTCCGAAGCCGAGATAACTAATAAATTGAGTAGTTAAATTGTACTTTGCTTTTATTATTTAAATATATGCCGATATTTTAGTCAATTTATGATATTTGCCAACAAGATTGATACTCACCATCTTTGTTTTTAACACAAATACGTTTTAATATACACATAACAATACAATTTACAATAACAGTATTACAAACAAAAGTTTCACAAACTTACAAACAATATAAAATCCTCTTTCTAATTTGGAACTCCCTTGATACTGTATGGAGGGTTTACGATGAGCGAGTTAATTTCAAGTCGATGTAGATACGATTCGCCGGGAAGTTAGCTAGCTTTGTCTTTTGCCACACACGCCAAGTTTTCCAACGTTGAAGTTAGGTAATGTTTTCGTAAAAATGTTAATGTCCGATGAGGATCTACTGAAGTTAGACGATTTTTAATGTTCGAAATTTATAAATATTCCTGGTCAAATATGTTAAGTTTTCCGATTGATAAGCGTTATAACAATCACAGTTGTAGCTTCCGAAGTTTTATAGCACACTGATTATAGCGAATAATAATAGATACACTTTTGGCGCGTGGCGTTGGTTATATTTATAAGCGTGGGAACGTTTTCTAGAAAATTCAGTCTTACGTAACAATACAAGTGTTTACGTATATACATATATTGTTGATTCTTACTCTCGAAAATCTTCTACAACTTTGGAGAATAGGCGGGAGTTTCGCAATATATATCTAACACTATAAGCTAGGCATGTTTTTAAATATAAACTTAATCTAAACAACGTTCATATTAAAATATATACATAACAACAAATTCGTAACATACATTATCGGGGGATTTAACTTATGATTATTTTTCAATTTGTCATAGAACGTTATTTTTAACGTTTTTCTGGCCACAACACATTTTGGTGTCGTATATATACCAGTCTCTCTAACAACTTTGACTTTATCCTTATCTTAGTCAAACAATACTCAATGATAATTATCAGGTTATTACAGAGGACCATTGTTTTAAATTCATCCAACTATCACAAGACTTCTATACGTTGTCAGTATAATCTTTCTAGCACACAAATATCTTATCTTGTCCATATCACAAGACTTCTAAGTGTTTATAATGCTGAAATCATATCAGACAACAAAAAATAAAATAATTGGAATAAATAACATAAAGATAGTAATAAAGTCATGCTGTAAAAGTTTAGCTTTATGATTCGGTTTTAGGCCTACAAGTTTAGAAATAACTTTACGCCTCATAACCATACTGATTCATTTGCTAAGAAGGACTACTTTCAATCATAAAGGTTTCTGATGCTTTTACGAACTTCTGTGATTATGTTTCTCTTCGATCAAATTGTTTTCAACTTTCGCTTATTACCATCCCCTTTTTGTTAGTCTTCATACTCGCAACTCCCTGAGGGCTTATACCGCTAGAAACCAGGTTTCGACACTCTTGATGAACCCAGCACTGATAGCTTACGTGTAGCTTTGTGATTAACAACAAACAACCCCTCCTCTTAAATTTATTATATTGTAAACAAACACTAAAATATAAAAAATGTCGCAACGATGAGCATAATTAAACATTTTTTTTGTAACACAAAGCTCAACAGTGGGCTGTCTGTGCTGTGGCCGCAGGGATCGAACTCCGACATCTCGCTTTATAAATTCTTACAATTACCGCTGAACTACTTTGGGACGCGTAATTGATCTGTCAATGGGATGAATGTACCTATTTGGGTGAGCACAGCTGTTTTGCTCACTGAGTGATGATTGTGGAGCGCAAAAACATATATTTTCAAGAAACAGTTGGTTTCGATTCTTGTCTTTAACTTCTTGAGAACCTTGATTCACAAAGATAAGATGTTGTAAATGTCACTTTGGTAAAACCACTTGTAGTGTGGACTGCGGTGTTTCATGAAAATTGCGGGCTCATCGCAAAGAAACTTTCTGTTTCATAACAGTTTATGTGGCTTTTTATTGCTGTAAAAACAAAAACTACTTATATTTTATATTTTTGTGAACCTTCCTCTCCCCGTCAATAGACCATCAACTTTTTTAAATACGCTATCTATATTACAGTAATAGTCGTGCCAGCTCATTATTTGGAATACGCTACCTTGGATAAAAATCTACCTTTATCACGGCAGTAGTCGTGCCAGCTCATTATTTTGAATACGCTACCTTGGATAAAAAATCTACCTTTATCACGACAGTAGTCGTGCCAGCTCTTTATAAAGAACACTCTTTCTTTGTTCCAGAAATTTGTACTTGGTTAATGTTAATGACACTGACATATTTCTATTCTTGATCAATAGACAACTCAAACCTAATTCACTTTACACGAGTAAGCTAAGCAGCTATTACATCATTTAATATTTCCATGGCACTAAAAGGTGTACATGATACAGTGTGTTGTGGTTTGGTGTTTTAGTGTGAAGAATTTGAACGAGGAGATGTGGTTATAATGCTAGTTTGATGTACTGCATCTAGACCACGAAATGTGGTTATAATGCTAGATGGATGTTTTGGTGTTCTGCAGCTACACCATGAGATGTGGTTAAAACGCCAGTTTGATGTCTTTGCTTACTGTACCTAGACCTCGAGATGTGTTAATAATGATAGTTTGATGTGTTGGTGTATGCATTACCAACAGATGTGGCTAGCGTAACGCCAACGCGACCATTTTCTCTCCTCGATATTGGTGGGTCGTATGATTCAGGTTGTTTTATTAACTGGATTTCTCTGCTTGTTTGTCATGAATTTCTCGCAAAGGTACAGGGCTATCTGCGCTTGCCGTCCGTAATTTAGCAGTGTAAGACTAAAGGGACGGCATCATCACCCACCGCCACATTATAATGTCCCCACGACTAAAGGGGCGAGCATGTTTGGTGTGACGGTGATTGCGAGTCGAGCGCCCTAACCACCTGGCCATGCTGGGCCATTTCTTTGCTTAATCTAAATATCTTATACCTGTCTCAGTTAAAATTTTGACAAACAAGTCTAATTACGTGTAAACTTTGATATAAATGAAAATTTTGGTTTCAATTTCGCGCAAAGCTACACGAGGGCTATCTGCGCTAGCTGTCCCTAATTTAGCAGTGAAAGACTAGAGTCATCACCACCCACCACCAACTCTTGGGTTACTCTTTTACCAACGAATAGTGGGATTTATCGTAACATTATAACGCCCCCATGACTGAAAGGGCGAGTATGTTTGGTGGACGTGGATTCGAACTCGCGACCCTCAGATTGCGAGTCAAGCGCCCTAACCACCTGGTCATGCCGAGCGAGGAAATAAAGGTCTACTTTACTTTGCGTTAATTCCTCAGAATTAAATTTGTTTTCTTTTAAATTATCTTTTTTTAACAGAACCGGGCATGGCCTAGTAGATTATGAAACTGAGAGTTCATGGCTCGCGGCCCATTGCCGTAGAAACGCGTTTCGTACCTGAGGCCGTAGATGCACTATAAAAATGAGGATCATGTTCCTTTATTCTGTCAGACAATAGTAGCCAAATATTTGACAGTGGGTGCTGTTGACTTGCTGCTAAACATAGATAATGCTTATCTAGCTCTGCACATAAGATCTGACAACAACCTTATTCAGTTTTTAATATTTTCTTTTATTTGGTGTCATTAGAGAAAAACGCTCGTAATTTTATATAGTAGCGTTTTAATAGCCTCTATTGATGGGACGATTTCGTGTCGATTATTCGATAAGAATAATGAAAAGCCCAGTCCACTAGAAAGTTTGTTTGTTTGTGGTTAAGCACAAAGCTACACAAAGGGATATCCGTGCTCTGCCCACCACGGGTATCGAAACCTGGGTTCTAGCGTTGTAAGTCCGCAGACATACCGCTGTGCAACTGGAGGGCCCACTAGAAAGAAATAGTTTTATTTCTGCAACTGAATGTTCTACAAACGTTACGTTCTTTAACGTTAACGAACGATAACCAAGCGATAGGCCTACCTTCACAAGTGAATAATGCTAGTCACTTACTTGTGAACTTATTTAGTACTTCGCTAAAACAGAAACCCGAAATTTACGACGCTGAACTAATCTAAACTCAATAATCGATCAACATCTTACTACTACTCTACGGTCTACTCTTCTCTTCGATAAATTGTTGAAGACGAAAGACTTTCGAAACGTCGTCCTCTACACTTGTGTTTTTACAATAGGCAGTTGCCGTCTATTCAACAAAGTTTCATCACTACTCTAACTGGCGTTTTTATTTTGTTCAAATCGCTTCTGATGCTCCCAAGAAAATTACAGTCACTTAGCTACGTGCTCCTTACATCACGTTAAACTCTATTCAGTTAAAGTGTGATATTAAGATATTAAAAGTGTAGCTTACAACATTACATGCTTTTGTTTAATGAAATTTTCAGTATCTTTGTGCTTGGTAATTTCATTTCATTTTGTTTAGAATTTCGCGCATAGCTACACGAAGACTATCTGCGCTAGCCGTTCCTAATTTAGCAGTGTAAGACCACCCACCGCCAACTCTTGGGCTACTCTTTTACCAACGAATAGCGCCCTAACCACCTGGCTATGCCGGGCCGTGTGCTTGGTAAATTAGGCGAATTATTCAGTGGTGTTATGTACAAGATCAGATTAAGGTTTAGTGGGGCCCTAGGTGGACTGTGCGTAAATCTGGTTCTGGTTATGTATATGTATTATATTCGTTTTGCTTTCTTTGTTGTAGCGCAAAGTTATATAATGGAATTTCTACCGTGTGTCCTCCGTGGAAATTCAACCCTTGAAGTTTAGCGTTATATCTTATAAGCCTTGGGCCACATGATTGGCGAGCACATGATCTTCAATACCGTTACAAGTGTTGTAATTAAGTCTGCATGGCCTGAAGGTTAAGGCTGTCGACTCGCAATTTGCAGGTCGCGGGTTCGAATCCCATCACCGAACGTACTTGTCCTTTCAGCCGTTATTGTGTAACGGTCATTATAACGATACAAACAGCTCTCGAGTAATTTATTTCGAAATTCAACAAAACAAACAAATCATTAAAGCTTGTAATTAAGACAGTTATAAAAATAGCATCACTAGTACTTTCACACTACTGTCAATGATATGATTTAGAACAGTAGAGAGTAAAACTTTAAAGTAAAACGAATTATTTCGTTAGCGAGGAATTACTACATCAGAACTCACATGAAGGAAGTTAAGGTATAGTAGTACTCGATGAATATACTGTTAATTACATAAACCTAATAAATTGGCTGCTTTTTGAAAATTACGGCTACAGTTTCGTAATAATTTCTGGCAGAGAAAAAAGGCGAAAGGACCTCGGAAAGTAATTAAGTAAATCCAATTATATCTCAGTGAACACTTTTTTCGTACATAATTAATGATAATATACAAGTATTCTGCAGAAAGTATAAGTTAACGAAGATATCAGCTTAATGAAATAAATAAATATGTTTATCTTACTTCTTGATCCTAGAGAAAAAAGAAAAATAAGTCAAGTTTAATTAAGCTCAAACCCCCCCCCCCAAAAAAAGTCTCTTTTGCAAGCGACCAGAATTTATAGGTGTTTTAACACTGCTTTGTGAACATATATAAAGTTTGTTTTGCTCTGAAGCTGCAAGACAGATTTGAAACTGTGCCAGAAGCTCGGTCTAGTCATATTGAATTTGTTTGTTTTCAAAAGTCCTGTTAGCATCATCCAACGTCCATTTTATTTTCAATTTTTTGTTGACTTTTTTACGGTTAGCAAAATATTCTGTGTACGAGTAAGGTAATACGTCCACTTTTCCCTGGTATTTCACGACCTCTGTGTTTCGCTACTGTATACTCTATTTTTCTAGGTTTGTTTTATATTTTATATGTTTGCTTTCTCTTCTGTTGAAGATGCTCACTGCCTATCCTTTTCTTTTTATTTCCGAGCACCGGAAGGAGCATGAAAACTTTTCTGTTTTCATTCCTTTTTTCTGCGTTTTTTCTTGAAAAGACAAGACCAGTACGGAAGTTAATATAATAATTGCTCTTAAGTGTATTTACTTTCATCTATATGCGTTTTGACACTGTTGTGCTTACAAAAACAAAGTTGATATATTAATTGATTAGTAAAAGTAAACTTTATATAAATAACTAAACATTTTGTAATGCAAGTATACAAGCTAAAATTAGAACATTAGTTCAATAAAAAATAAACCTAAAAGTGACAAAATGACACTTGTTTATTTATCTTTAATACAGACAGGGATAACCTTGGCAGAAAGTGAAAAGAATGTTGACTTTGTTTTTTTATCGATACCACTTAGTACAGATTAATGTATATATAAGAAAACGAATGGGCTCGCAACTCAAGAAGAAGAAATTTTTCCGAATTTTATTGATTTAATTTCGGCTTCAGGTTCTCAGTTATTACGTTCACTCGAATCCTCAAATGCTCTTCATCTTCAGCTAAAGTGTCATTAATGACAACAGCGTTGCACTTAGGCGAAATATGTCACGAAATGCTTGATGAATTCAAAGCACGATAAGATATGACAAGGTTAGTGATGCAGTTAATAAAAGGGTTTGGTTAACATTTTGCACCAAATATGTTTTTATTAAACAAAACTAAAGTAAATTAGTTTAAGTTAGCAAATTGTGCATAAAGCAAAAAGTATAATAAGTATAAATGTATTTTTTGTTTTATAGAGAAGGTTAATAAAATAAAATGTAATTAAAAATTAAAAAATGCAATCAAGTTGAATAATGTAATAATTTACATGACACCATTAGTTAAAACGTGTTCAAACTAATGCGTTCGCGGAATGTCATAGTGAAAGCATGAAAGTTAAATACAGGCAATTGCAATTTGAGTGCCACGTTTTTCACACACAATGGCAGGTAACAAACTTTTGAGTGCCATGTTTTTCACACACACAATGGCAGGTAACACACTTTTGAATGCCACGTTTTTCACACACACAATGGCAGGTAACACACTTTTGAATGCCACGTTTTTCACACACACAATGGCAGGTAACACACTTAAAAGAGAAAACAATGTATAGTAAAACTTTGGCCAATGTGGAGCCTTGTTAGAACAACTCCATACCTTTGATTACTGCCAAAACTAGATGACCTTTCATTGATTGTAGTTTTACCTGGAAAAGCTTGTTACGACGCTGCTAACATTAAATCTCTCGCCAAATGGCACAAAGCCTTGGCTTGACGACAGGCTTGAAGTAGATATGAATAATGCAGAAAGCTAAAGGCTAATTTGACTCAAGTGACAGTATTCTCGTTCTCTCAGATACTGATATGGTCAGGAAGAAAAAGAAAAACGAAAAAAACAAAAAACATAGATGATATGAAAAGTAGGCCAGTCTTTTCTGAATATCCAACAGACTTTGGTGAAAACAGTCACTATGCGAGTAGGCATAGATGGTTCAGTTAAAGTACTGCTTAGCTTCTGTGTAATCCAGGACAGGTAAACACAGAATCTGTAGAGGGCATACTGAGTTATAACAGACTTGTAGCAAACAACATAGTCATCTAATTATCAGCCATTCATAAAAACTGGTAGGATGGATGGCTCAAGAGGTTTCATTAAATATATAAGTAAGTACTTCCAAGTAGGATTACCTGACTTCTTCAGGCTGTTTGGCAAAATATTGCTGTGGGATATGGTCTAATCATCAGATTCATCAGTTTCATCTAATGTCAGACCCAATTCATTTAACCTTGTCTGAATAAGAAAGCAAAAGATGGAGATATTAGGCCATATATTTGCAAAAAAACATAGGCTATGAAACGTGAAGACACATTACTAGATGGGATGCCGTGTCAGTTATTGGAACTTTGTAATGTGCTGCAAATAAAATTGCAAACATCAGAGATGAATTGAAGGTTCATTAGACTTCATGTATAAACTCCAGACAGAAGTACAGAAACCCCTTGTGTAGAGACGAATAACCTGATGATGAACAAGATCTTCAATAAAGAGTCCCTAGGCAAGGTATAGATCAGAGACTTATAGTCCAGCTTAGATCAAATAAGGTCATATTATATCTGGAGCACAGAACATCTATCTATTCTTCAAGAATTGGAAGAGAAGGCATAGAGGATGTTCAGTACCCTTTGTACATATGAATTTATGCTGCTTGATGTTAGAAATATCAAAGAGAAATCCTAAGAGCTCAGCCAACACAGAAGTTTGTGCAACACTCAGATGGAGTTTAGGGTCAAGATGCAATCCCTGTCCTTTGGCAATGGATATGCATGCAAACGGTCTTAGATGACAAAAATGTTTAACTATTGCAGCAGTATCTTCACATAGTTTATTGAGGATAGTCTTTAGCCACTGCTCAATATGCCTCTTATTCAACAACTAGCAGGAACTCTGAAAGTCATCAGTATACAAGCTGTTTGCAACTATTGAAAAAAGTTGCCTGCCTAATATTGCCATTGTTCTTAATGCTAAAACGTGTGGCACTCATGACACAACTTGCGTTACTCCGAATTCCTGTAGGAAGGATCAGGATAGCATTGAACCCATATGTACTTGGAACAAACTCTCTGCTGAAAAGTTGCAAATAAAGAATTGGAAGATGGCTATGCATCCTATAAAAATGGAGGCTTTGTAAAATACTGAACCTCCATATGGTTTCTTACGATAAAAAATGTATAAAAATTAGGTGCTCCTGCTTAAGACTCTTGAGAGAAGCTTTCTTGATTGACGTTTAAAGTTCCATCAATTGGTCCATGGTGGAATGCTGCTTGTGAAAACTACATCGGAAGTTGGAGTAAAGGTGCTTTTATTTAATGAACTAAATATAACGAGTATTAACTATATTCTCCAATACTTTACACTGATAGCTACTCAAAACAAACGGATCTACAAAAGGAATGACAGTAGCCTGGTACTATAAAATGGGAGTATCTTCTTTCTGCCAAATCTGGCTAAAATGAGCCATAAAATTGAGAGTTACAGGAATAATAAATATCATCTGATTTGACTGACGTACTTCTAACTAAGCCATTATAGAGCCATTTGTAAATACACCAAAGTGGAGGGTTGGTCATAAGAAGAAAGATAACCAGGTCGGAAAGAAAGTGGGATTCGTTCAGCTCTTTTCTTGATGGCCAAAATGTCGGAGGAATAGGTGGAGATGCTTAAATAATTGAAAAAGCACTCTACAAGGGTGTTGGTACTTTCCTGTAAATCAACCATTTCTTAACCATGAAGTGCATGACTGAAAAAAAAAGGATGTATACTCCTCATTCACCTTTCGAATCTTGTCCGAGATGACCTTGGAACTGGTGGTGGAAAAATGATAGAAATTAATTTATTTAACGACTCCTTCTAGCTTTGAAGTCTAATTTGCTGGACATGATCACGAACAATCCAAGAGGCTATGCAGTTGGTAAAAGTAGGATATCTGCAAAAGGTATCTTAGCTTTGTTTCTGAACACAGTGTGCCCTCTTTCAGTCAGGTGTCCCCCATGAATGAGGAGACTGTGGAAGATGTTTTGAGGTGTTAGGGATGGTAAATATAGTTGTCTGGATAAAATAATCAGTTCCTGCACTGCATTCCCACGGTCATTAAAAATGTCAGGTTTATAGTTGCAGAATCAAGTTCTGAGACAGCTGTGGAGGACGGTCTTTTGGCTTTCTACAGCTTCCACCATGACACGAGTTATATGCCCCTGATTGTGGCCGATCTCTCCAAAAATAATAAGATTATTGTCCACCTCCAAGGCTAAGAAGAAAGAAGGTGAAAAAATGAATAGATCGATAGCCGGAAATATTTGACACAAGACATAGAAATGGGTATAATAAACAATACCAATACCAAATGCTCCACACCTCAACCCCTCCCATTAATATCTTACTCCAATAATAGACTATGTCTGTTTAAATCTTTTGACTCACAATCTGGGGATCGCGAGTTTGAATCCCAGTCCCACCAAACATCCTCGCCCTTTCAGCCGTGGGGCCATTATATTGTGACAGTCAATCCCACTGTTCATTGGTAAAGGAGTAGCCCAAGAGTGGTGATGACTAGCTACCTTCCCCTAGTCTTTCACTGCTAAATTAGGGACGACTAGCGCAGATAGCCCTCGTGTAGCTTTGCGCGAAATTCAAAAAAATATCCGAAGATGATAAAGGGCAATGACAACTGCTTAATAAGGTCATTAAGTGCGCCTGATCGATTTCAACTCTTAGGGAAATGTAAAGAGAGTATTGTGCGATAGAAAAACCAATGGCAACATGAATGGGTGTAGTGAGTGGCACAGTCATAGAGGGAGTATGCTGTTCAACCAGCAGTACTACTGGTTCATCTGCCTATTTATCACACAGCTTGTTCTTTCTGACTTAGTAAAACTGCTAAATGGTAATAGTATAAGCAGTTTTCAGAAAAGTCTCCTATAAGGGGATATACACAAGATGGTAAGAATCATTTAATAATTTGAAGTTATCTAAATAAGTACGAAAATCTCGATAATTCCACTGTATCAGAGTTACCATTTTCGCCTAGATTGTTAAGGAGATTTTGATTTTTTTGCGATTAACGCTCCTTTTTGTCAATAGTAAGTTTATCCATCTCCATGGACCCTTCCTAGGATCAAAGGAGCAAGTCCCATCAACTGGATGGAATTCTAGAAAGCGAGGACAAGTATGAGCAGTGGTCTTGCACACTAAGACCAATAAAACTGGTCCCAAACGCTCATGCTATTACTGGCAGGAACGGAGATAAGAGTGGAAGTAAATTGTCCACATGCTTGTCGATGGAGGGCAAAATAACTTGTAAATGCTCAGAGAAAGACTCTGCAGACAGAACAAAGATTTCTGTCGATGTTAAATAATGTTATTTAAAATATAAAATATACATCTCTTAAATCATTTTCGATGAATTAATTATTCACTTACAAGACAACCTCACTGTCAAGATTTAATTGAATATACTTCTAAATCCAGACAATAACAGATTTGTATTTCATATATAACTTCTTGTTCACTATTGAAATCGTTTCTGACCAGTTAGAGATATCTTACCTGCTTGATTTTAATCAATTCTTACAAGAGATGATAGTGACTTCCTCTAGAGATAAGGTATTTATTGAAAAGGCCTTTATATTTCATTTGATCTTCATGCATAAGATTGTCAAATAAGTCCCACCACTACGCCAAAACGCCGTCTTTTGGTTGGTTAAACAGCTTTTATTTCGTTCCTTGCCAGTCCAGAAAGAGAGATCTCTAGACAAAAATTGCTAAACCACAAAGGAAAAACAACTGACCCTCACTAATACTACATATTCTAAGGCTTTTATTCGCCAACGCCAAGGATATCTATATATAGAACCACAAGATTTTAATCAAGAATTTTGTTTGCGTTTTTATCTTAATTTTGAGTTAGCTTTGAATTAATTAATCACTTACAAGACAACCTCGCTGTCAAGATTAGATTATATAGATGCCCAAAGGACAGATTGCGAGTCGAGCACCCCTAACCATGTCATGCTAGCCCCAATATTATAATTAATGCCGCTTTTTGACTCCTCTTGTATTTTACTTTAAAAACAAATGTGAGTACGTGAGATTATATAGAATCATAGCTGGTTTAAATTTTCCTCTTTAAGCTTTTTGCTTCTAATACTTGTCGAAAATTTATCATGTGCAATTTGTTTAGCATCTAGTGAAGTGTTTCAGTCAGATACCAACTTCTCAATTTGTTTCTTTTATACTGTTACGACAGCGGAAGTCACGTGACTCTAGTAACACGTCATGAACTTCTAGAACGTTCTTGTCCCTTCCTGAAGTCTCGATAGGTTACTAGATATGCAGTATTCTTGTATATATATAAGACCGGTAAGAAGTGACGGCAACGAAGGGAACGTAATTGAACTGCAG